>NW_010164266.1:2821-36243 GCF_000695765.1 Mesitornis unicolor
CGAGCGCAGGGAAAGGCGATGGAGGCTGTGGGGAAGCTCAGTGGCTCAGTCCTGCAAAGACCTGAGTAATTTGTTCAAACACCATCTGCACTCAGAGCCACCCCTGCTGCTTCCTGCCCCAGGGAGGTGACTGCAGAGACCATGGATGCTCACACTGAGATGCCAAGGAGATGCTGGTGTCTCCAGGACTCACCTCCCCTCACGTTACAGGGTACAGGTACTCAGACAGGGTACAGGTAAGGGTGCTGAGAGGGTGCATTAGGGTTGGAAAGAGCAATATAGGGTTGGAAAGAGCAATGTAGGGTTGGAAAGAGCAATGTAGGGTTGGAAAGAGCAATGTAGGGTTGGAAAGAGCAATAAAGGGCAGTATATTCGTGCTCCCTGGAGTTCACTAAGGACCAAGCACATCACCTGCTGCATCTCCTGAGCACCCCTTTGGGACCACACACTACTCCTACAGAAACCAACCTGGACAGGATCCTCCATCCACTCCGCCGCCCTCCACAGAAGTGAGATTCAGCCCTAACCGAGCCCATTTCCACCACCAAACGCTTCTGAACGCAGCGGGAGGGCCCTGCCATGATGGATGTCCCTCCCTGCGCTCCCAGCCACGGCCAAGAAACAGAATGTTCCAGCCACGCTCGAGGCCGGGGTGGGAGGGACAACACATGGAAGCCGTTACCGCAGCCCCGCTCCTCGCTCTTATTCATCTTCTTCTCTTTTAATCATCGCAGGATTCAGCCATGATTCACCATATGTTTTGGTGAGGAGTCAGCATGGCATCTGCAGGTCCAGAATTGCCCCTTCTCTGCTGTTATTTGTAAGCGGTGAGAAGCGAGGACGTGCTGCGTACATCAGAGTCCGCACGTCGGGTATCAAGGAGGTGGGGAAGGAAAGGGGTTGTGGGTAGGAGCCACCCATGGGGAGCTGCTCCTTAGGAAGGAGAATGGACTAAAACCACTGAGATCCTGTGCTTCAGCTCCAGGAGAACTTAATTCGGAGTTTTCCTCTCCCCGGTAGGTAAAATCAAAGAATCAGCACTGATTGACAGTTCAACAGGAAAGGAAATGTGCGAACTCTGTGCTGGTCTCAACCACTCAAGAAACTCTAGATTCCTGTTTTCCCAAGCTTTTCATTCCCATCCAGAGCACAAACCACCCCTGGAACGCCAGCTTTTCCCGTGGAACAAACCTTCTATTTCTGGACCTAAGCGCGATTGAGTCGCAAGGCAAGAGCACGTGGAGAGACCCAAAGAAACCAGACCTCAGCTGGGATGTGCTGAGCCCCAGATCCCTGAACAAAGACGAACAGAAAGAGGCCGTTTTTGAGGTTTACAGACCTTGAAGCAGCGAAAGGAGCAGAACAGGGACTCTGTGGGTGGGATGCAGTTTGTCTGCCCATCGTTTTGATGGCCAGGGTACCCGAATCTAATCCCAAAAGCGGAGACTCGGGAGGGCGGGGAGGAAGAGCAGGCCAGAGCAGGCTGGCTGACCACCAAACCCCAAGCACTTTATGTAACTGGGCTCTGGTCCCTCTGCCCATCTGACAAAACACAGCAGCCACTCCTCGGTCCACCGGGCAGCAGCCCCGGCAGCAGGGAGCTCAAATGGGAGCTGGCCGGGACCACAGCGCTTCCAGTCAGCGCCGAGGTAGAGCAGCGCTCCCAACCCTGTCCTGTTGGAGCAAACGTTGCTCCTTGGTGTTGTCCTCAGCCCAAGGCAGCTCCAGCTCCACTTGTGTTACTGCTGATGGAGCCCAGCCTGTCCTCGGGGACTCTGCAACTTCCCAGAGATTTATTGCAGTGCTTCTCCAGTCTGTGAAGCCCTGTCCTACCGTTTCTTCCTGCAAAAGGATCCTCCTTGCTAGCAGGATGCCACACCAGGGAAGAAACAAGAGTTCTTAGGTGCTGTCTTCCTGCACATGAATACATCATTTTATCTATGCCTGCAATCAGTGGCAGAGCTGACAACACTTAGGACATCACCACCGAAACCCTAACGATGTCAGCAAGTGAAAACTGTACTCTCTGTGTGGGAGAAGTAAGGGAAAGAGAGAGGAAAAGAGTGAGACAGGGAAGCAGAACGAGAATTGAAGAGCATCTGAGCTGGAAGAGCAGGAGGCCGGAGGTGGCGATGGGGAATGTACCGTGCACTGCGCCAGGGCAGCCGAGATCTGCTGGATGTCATCGACCGTGTTCACCTTCAGCGAGTTCAGGGTTTCTGTGATGTTGTTGCGAGTCCAGGTCCGGAGCTCAAACTCATTCCCGGTCTCGGGTTCCAGAAGCATGGACCGCTCGTACTGGGGGGATAAAGTCAGGCAGATGAGTGGAGCATCTCCTGCTGAGGAGCGGCTGAGGGAGCTGGGGCTCTTCAGCTTGGAGCAGAGGAGACTGAGGGGTGCCCTCATGCCTGGGGATCCATTGGGAAAGGGCAGTGTCAGGAGGAAGGAGCCAGGCTCTGCTCTGGGATGGCCAATGCCAGGACAAGGGGCAATGGTCCCAAGCTGGAGCACAGGAGGTTCAAGCTGAAGATGAGGCCAAACTTTGTCAGGGTGAGGGTTCTGGAGCATGGCCCAGGCTGCCCAGAGAGGTTGTGGAGTCTCCTTGTGTGGAGACACCCAAAGCCCTGGCCGTGTTCCTGTGTGACTGCTCTGGTGATCCTGCTGTGGCAGGGCTTGCACTGGGGGAGCTTTCCAGGTCCCTGCCAACTCCTCACATTCTGTGATGAGGATACATACCAGGTTGGTTTAGAGGATGAGCTGTTCTGGACCCAGCTCTTCCCTGCACTCTGTACCTCCCTGCCAGTGCTGATCCCCAGAGGGTGATCTAATGAGCTGGGTTTTCAGCAGAACTTCCTCAATTTCCCATGTGTGCTCCAAGTAATTCCCTCGACAGCCTTGCCCTCGACAGCTAACAGCACAGCAGAGTGCTCAGGGGGATTGCCCCTGCCTGGCTTCGTGGGCAGGAAAGCAGGAGTATGGACCCAAATTCCTGCCCTGCCTATAGCGATGCACCTGAAGGGGCTGATCCCACTTTCAGTGAACGCTGCCAGGGGAACGATGCTCCTGTGCTGTGCATTAAGAGCTCTGCATGCAGGCAGATCTTTCTAGCCGTGCTACCTCAGGTCTCCTTAGCACCCAGAGCAGCCACATGGAGCCGGAGCCCTGCTGGGATGGAGTGGGGCGGCATGAAGGAGCTGGGGGGATTTGGGAGAAGGTTTCTGCTTCTAAATTTGGTGTTTAGACATGAGGCTGGCAGTAAAGAGGAGAAACTATATCAACATGAGGGCACAAAAGCAGGCTGCATGGGAGACACCCAGGCCTCTGCCCTCTCTGGAGCCTCTGCTTTATTTTGCAGCCCCTCTGCGCTCCCTGGTCTTTGAGTGTCTGGAGCTCACAACTCCTTTTGATGCATGGAAACAGCTCCAGCCCAGCTCCCAGAGTGCACGTACACTGATTTACACGAAAAACCGTAGCATTAGTCATTTCCCTACGTCGTGGCACAAAGCCTGGCCAAAGAACACCGCTGGCAGTCGCACGGCCTTCTGGAGGCCCCTCTTGGGCAGAGGGCACTGCTTTACCTCGTTCAGGATGGTGATGAGGGCCAGCGAGTACTCGATGACTTGCTGAGGGTCCCCTTGTTTCACCAAGCCCTGCAGCACAGTGTCGGTTTGGTTGTAGAGCCAGTGGGAGAGGCTGGGGAAGCCCTCGGGCAGGCCGATCTCCATGGAGCTGCCAAGAGAAGGAGGCGTTTGGGTTAAGTGCAGGCTTAACAGGGGCTGGGGAAGGGGCCAGAATCCGCTGGGAAGGAAGACGAGGGGGAAATTGGTGGTTAAACAACGACTACAGCATCACCGATGCCTGCCCTGGCGCCCAGTTTACACCAGATGTATGGAGGAACACCATGGACCTGAAGGCTCATTCCTCACCGGTCCAGCTCTGCGAAGCTGCAGGTGGAGGATGCACATGGGTACACTGAACCCAGAGGAGAAAACCCAGGTTTAGTTTGACGGAGCATAAAGAGCACTTAAAGACAGGGCCCGTGTGCTGGGAGGAGCTGCGCTGCTTTTGGCATCGCTCCCTGGGGCCTGGGGAACAGCTGGGACACAGATCCTCCTCCACAGGACCGTGTGTGCTCCAGCCCGGGACCACATGTACAGCGTGGGGAGAAGGAGCAGTCACACAGCTCAGCCAGGCAGCAGCGACCAGCTCAGGACACTGCCCAAAGACGTGTGGGCACTCATCACCCGCGTGGAGCACGCTGGAAACCCAGGGGGGTTTGCAGAAGGGATAACTGGGGTCTTGTGGTCATGCAGAGGCTCCAGCAGCAGCCCCTTCCTCCCTGCTCGAACACACATGAGACCTCCCTGGCTCTCAGCAGGACACCAGGACACCCGCAGCACCGGGCTGGCTGCTGCCAACTCTGCTTTGAGGGCACCTCCTGAAGCAGGGAAGGTGGCAGAGCACAGAGATGATCTGAGAAGGCAACATCGTGGCTTCGAAGCAAAGGGTCACCAGGGAATGAAGGGTGGTGAGGAAAGCAGTAACTTATGAGAAAGTTCCCCCCTTGAGCAATGATCCACAAAGACTGGAATTCTCTGTATTGCATTTCTCCCTCACCATCCTGCCAGCAGCCGCTTCCAGGAGGCAAAGGTCTCATCCAGGCTCTGCCGAGCCCTTCAGGACATGGACAGTGGTCCAGCCCTTGATCCAGGAGCTGGCCACCAGCACTGCCACATAAGCAGTGTGTCCTTGAGCCAAGAAGGCCAACGCCATCCTGGGCTGGATGAGAAGGGGTGGTTGGAGGGCAGAGAGGTTCTCCTGCCCCTCTGCTCTGCCCTGCTCACACCACAGCTGCAATCTTGTGTCCAGTGCTGGGCCCTCAGCTCCAGAAGGACAGGAACTGCTTGAAAGAGTCCAGCAGGGCCACAAAGTGATGGAGGGAGTGGAGCATCTCCTGCTGAGGAGCGGCTGAGGGAGCTGGGGCTCTTGAGCTTGGAGCAGAGGAGACTGAGGGGTGCCCTCATTCCTGGGGATCCATTGGGAAAGGGCAGTGTCAGGAGGAAGGAGCCAGGCTCTGCTCTGGGATGGCCAATGCCAGCACAAGGGGCAATGGTCCCAAGCTGGAGCACAGGAGGTTCAAGCTGAAGATGAGGCCAAACTTTGTCAGTGTGAGGGTTCTGGAGCATGGCCCAGGCTGCCCAGAGAGGTTGTGGAGTCTCCTTGTGTGCAGACACCCAAAGCCCTGGCCGTGTTCCTGTGTGACTGCTGTGGTGATCCTGCTGTGGCAGGGGTTGCACTGGGGGAGCTTTCCAGGTCCCTGCCAACTCCTCACATTCTGTGTTTCTGTGATAACCCCAGCCCGTGACCAGTGGCTCTTACCGGTTAATGGCCACCACGGTGGCTCCCAGCTGGTCCTGGACAAGGACAGACACGGACACCACGAAGCCGCTGTCGTGGAAGCCGGGGGGCAGGAAGGCGCTGTGCTCGGCGCGGCTGCCCTTGTAGACGCAGAACTCGTGGTAGTGACCGTCCCTGTGGCGAGAGGCCAGCAGGATGTAGACCAGCGGGCCCTGCGCGTCCTCCGTGTCACGCCAGCCTGCAAAACAAACCCAAACGGGGACAATGACAGGGGCAAGGGCACGGGGGGGGCTGTGGTCACCATCATCCACAACGTTTATAGGGATTGGTGAATGGTTTGTGAGCAAAATTCACTGCCCGTTTGCCAATAAGCAGCAGCGAAGGTAAATTTGCATTTCACTTCAGCTTAAAAACAATCACCAAGAGCCAAAATTCCCCACCACCCCGAAGAGGAACTGATTTCACAGTTATCCTGGGTAGCTCAGAGCGTGCCAAAGGTACAACCATAATGCACTGCTGCTTCTCCCCCAGCTTGAGCTGGGCTTTGGTGACCAGCAGAACTCATCACCTCCTCTGCAGCGCGGCTTCCCGGCATTTGTGCACATCAGCATTAAGCTCTAATACCATTCATTTGGGAAAATATGGTTTCCAGAGGCACTTATTCCTTGGCCCAGGGCTACAGGACATCAGCCAGGCCACTTTCCCAAAGCCAGACTGGTTGTTGCTGTCTCTGCAGCTGGTTGAGAAGGTAATGGCTGGTGGGAACATCCAGCCCACATGGCAGCCCCAGTGCTTTGTCTTTTGACTCTTCCCATATGTGTGTGACTCAGTTTTTGGGCACCTCTCTTCTTTTCTCCTGCACTGAAATACCAGTTTCTTCTGCAAGGACTGGCCTGGCCTGGATATCACCACTCAATTACATGAATTAGGATTAAAAAACAGTGCCTGCTTGCCACTGTGAGTTTTAGAGCGCCATAATTTGGTCCGAGCTCTGGGGATCAGTAAAGGGAAAGAACCACTCAGCCCTGGCCAGGTGTCCTGGGGTACAGAAACCTGTGGGATGATGGTGACACCGGTCATGAGGGATCTTTGCCCATGAGCTCTCACCTGCGCACTCAAAGTGCACCTTGGCCATCAGCGCCCTGAGGGGCCCTTTTGGAGACAGGCGGCAGGACCCCCCGACGGGCGGCTGGTTCGGGAGCAGGTCGATGGAGGCGAAGCCCTCCTCCCCGGTGCTGAGGTCCGTGATGTGCAGGGTGAAGGTGTAGCCCTCGCCGTCCCTCAGAGCCCCCTGCCGCAGCACCAGGTTCATGCCCGTGTCGCCCGTGGACGTCGTCGTCTTGTCCAGGACGAGGGATTTGTTCTTAAAGCTGTGCGCTGCCCATCTCTGTAGAGGTGAAGAGGGGAAAGACAGGAGAGGTTTTGTTTAAAGCCTGAAGTTATGTCCTGAAAATGTTTTCGGCTTGAGCCTTTTATAAAAAGCAACAGATTTCGAGCGGGAGCGCCTGCCAGATTTGCAGTTGATAATTCAGCTTTAGTCTTGTGCGCTACGGCAACAAGAACTGGACCCTTGCCCAAACGTCTGGTGGGAATATTTCCACCGTGAGATCTACTTTAGTCTCTGGGATTACATCACCCTCCGACAGAGTATTTCATAACACGGCACACACAACACAGGAAACAAACGAAGCACTGGTGGAATCTCCACGGGATGTCACGTTTGAAACGCTTCACGCCGAATGTGCCCTGGATGGTTACTGTTAACAGCACAATGCAACTGTGATAACGGGAGGAAGAGTGAGATAGCCAGCCAGAAAATCTCCCCCCCTCTACTCTGCCCTGGTGAGACCGCATCTGGAATATTGTGTCCAGTTCTGGGCCCTCAGTTCAAGAAGGACAGGAACTGCTGGAGAGAGTCCAGCGTAGGGCTACAAAGATGATCAAGGGAGTGGAGCATCTCCCTTCTGAGGAGCGGCTGAGGGAGCTGGGGCTCTTTAGTTTGCAGAAGAGGAGACTGAGGGGAGACCTCATTCATGTTTATAAATATTTAAAGGGTGAGTGTCACGAGGATGGAGCCAGGCTCTTCTCGGTGACAAACAATGATAGGACAAGGGGTAACGGACACAAACTGGAACACAGGAGGTTCCACTTCAATTGGAGAAGAAACTTCTTCTCAGTGAGGGTGACAGAGCCCTGGCCCAGGCTCCCCAGAGAGGTTGTGGAGTCTCCTTCTCTGCAGACATTCAAAACCCGCCTGGACGCCTTCCTGTGTAACCTCATCTGGGTGTTCCTGCTCCGGCAGGGGGATTGGACTGGATGAGCTTTGGAGGTCCCTTCCAATCTCTAACGGTCTGGGATTCTGTGAAAATGCCATACAAGCACACGCTGGGCTTGCTGGGAGCAATGGGATTTCTGCTTCTGAGACCTGCTTCATTCAGTGGGTTGCAGAGATGCTGCACAGGGGAATCTGTCATTAGAAGGGAGCATGAGGGACTTGGGGGATCAGAAGAGACTGAACCACCTCTGTTTGAACCACCAGAATAATGGGCAAAAATAATGCATCAGCAGGGAGAAGAAAACACTCTACAGATCTCTTCTAGGGAAAAAACAGTGAGGTTTGTGTGAAAAGAGGTGGGCACTGATGGGTTTGGCTTGGAAAAGACCCAGCAAGGACTTGGCCTTGGGGAGGTGGAGGCTGACGGGTCAGAGCAGCACTGCTGGTGGCTTTACCCCAATTCTGGAGTCGTTGTGGCAGTTCTGGCAGGTCCCCTCCAGGTAGACGTAGGAGCTCTTGCTCACTTCGTAGACAGACTGAGCCTTGCAGGAAACGCACTCCAGGGACACGATGGGGACTCCCCCCCTCTTGATGAACACCTGGGGAAGCAAGAGAAGAGCTGAGACAAAAATACCGACGTCAAACAGGGCATCCCAGCACCCGGCTCTGCAAGGAGGGATCGCTCTGCACCAGCCTGTGCTAAGGAAACAGCAGTGTCCCAGTTTCAGCTCAACTGGGCCAAGCAGAAAGGGATTTCCAAAGGATTTCGGGTCAGATTGAAGCTACATCACTTTTCCTACGCTGCCCAGTGCCAGTTCATCTGCCACTGATTCTCAAGAGCCACCCGGTGCCAAGCTGGGCCAATCCAGGTAATTCTGAATTTACGTATTTACACTTTCTGACAACACAAATCACTTCCCAAATGTCCCTCTGGTGCCCTGTGCTGAACTCCCAGCAAGTCCCGCTCGTGCTGGGGTGAGGACGACGCTCACTGGAGCGCTTTGCTGTACCAACCACCAAAACAGGACCTGTGTGAGGGTTTGGAAAGCAGGAGCAGTAACTGGGAGGAGGAAAGGCTCCATCACAGCACAGACCAAACTCCTGGCTGGGTTTACCCAGGATGTGCAAAATCAGGGCATGGTTCCCTGTCCCTGCTCTGATCTACGGGGCTGGGACTTGACCCTCGGGCACGCTGCCTGTGCAGAACCACCACCATTTCTGACATTACCTGGCCCCGAGAGACAGAAATGATGATAAAAACAGGCAGAAAACACAGCTCCCACTGCACATCGACGCCTTTCGCTCCGCAGCACGGAGGATCCACCTTTCCCAGAGTCACTCCAGGCTTTAGCTCCATCCCAGGGGCTCCACCACACCTCAGACACAACAGCTATGGAGCTCTGACACCTCTACTTTCCCTAAATTCCTTGAATCCCCTAGGAAGCGGGGCTGTCCAGCCCTCTGCCCCGCCATAAGGAACAATCTGAACTCAAAGACAGCAATGGAGACGTTGTTTAATATGGCAGGCATTGCAAAGAGGAGAAATATTCCACGGGGCTAAGCCGGAGCGCGTTGAAGCTTCATTCATTCCTGCAGGATGTGCAAATTTCCTGCGACACTGGGATCGTTGTTTTGCGCTCAGGCGTGGAAACCAGATCGTACGGAATGTCCTTGAAAGACTATCAACTTCCCTTTTTTCTTGCTTTTCATCCTCCAGCTCTGGTCTAAACCCCAGGCAGTAAGAGTTTCCACTCGCAGACTGACTACGTCTCTAAGTGCCAAACGCGCCACGATGAAGGTTTCTGACATGAACCATAACTGCGGCCGGCCTGCAGACGCGTTAGGCTTCGCTTGACATAAACAACACGCGCTTGATAAAATCCTCCCTTCGCAAAAGCTCAAGGCAGGGGGAAGAGAGGAGCTGCTGACAGCAAAATCGAGGAGCAGCTCTTAGGAAGCTCTCTCTGGGCAAAAATCAGCAAAGAGCTGGGTGCTGGGATATGAAGAGCACACGCAGGGGTGGGAGAGCCACCGAGCACGGGCTCCTCTGCTGTCCCCCAGGGCAGATTTGTGGTCACAGGCTCTTGGTCCCAGCAACAGTGGCCAGGGCTGGGCCACTAAGGCAGCGGCTGCAGACAGAGGGGTTAAGGCAAGGTCTGAAGGAAGGAAGAAGCTGAGAGGACTTGGCAGGAGAAGCAAAAAGCCCTGCCCAGTAAGAAAAATGTATCATGGAAATAGCAGTGTCTGACCCTGCCAACGGCCTGGATGGGATCAGGTTTGGATGCTCTAAAATCTGGTTCCCCTCACCCAAACTGGCACCGGCTTTCAGATGGGGCCGGGGGAGGCACCCATGGATGGGCACAGTTCAGATCCAGCAGAACCTGAACCTCTAGAAACCTCCTTAGGAAAAGGGCTGTGCCCTACAGCTCTGGGGCACACAGGGACCAAAGGGACGCTGTGGTACGTACGGTTTGGTTGGTGGCCTCGGGACTCATGCCCTCCTTCCTGACGGTCAGGTCGAACGTGTACTCCACATCTGCTTCTAAGACAGCTTTGGAAATTGTGACAATTCCTTCCTTGGCACTGAAATGCAGAGAGCACCCTGCAGCCGAGCTCTGCTTGCAAGGAGAAAAGAACTTTCAAACCCTCCTTGGTACGGGTGCACGTCGGGTTAGTCCACAGCCAACGCATGCAGGTCCACACAGTCCCTGTCACAGACCCCGCTGTGCCACCACCGCCGGGGTGGTGTGTGGACAGCAAACCACACCGTCCTGCCCTTCAGGTTAGTCATCAGCACTTGGAATGCTCTTGGATTTCACCTGAGCTTCAAATTCTTATTTTATAGCAATAAAAAGTATTTATTTTATATATTAATTGCTTGTTTTCTATATAATTAATTGCTCTGTATTTATAGCCATTAATTCTTCGTTAAATAGCTCGTAAACATTGCCAAATAACAAACAGCTCACTTTAAACTCAGAAGTCTTATCCACACACACTCCCCATCTTTCTATCTTGAGGTAAAGGTAGAAAACAGTGACTTTTTACAAGACAAAGAAGCCCAAATTCAACCAAAAACTGCTCCCGAGGTGGATCTCCCACAGGCATCTGAAGGGCAGCTCTCCCCTGCCCCCTTCTACCTGGGGTCAGACCACGTCAGTGCCTGAGGACAGTGACCTGCTGGTCACCACCACTTGTGGTCACTTGACTCCCCCAGAGCTTAACTTTGTCCCCTGCTGAAATCAGAGACATTTAAATGCTAACAGGAGAGGGACCAGAGCCCTCACCCCCCCCGGGCTGCAGCCAACAGCTCTGTGATGGTCAGGACATGGAAGAAGCTCCCCCAAAACCATAAACAAGGGAAGCAGCTTCAGCTCCCAGTGCCAAGGCCATGCCCAGGGACGCTGCGCAGCACCAGGGCTGCACCGTGCAGCTCCTCACAGTCGTTTCTGTCCCAGCATCCTGAGCTGGGCATTGGGAAACCTTCGCAACCCTCCTTCTGCAGCAGCTTGGTTCAAGATGCTCCCAAAAGCTCCCCACAACATCGTTTCAACCCAGACACATTTGGTGGAGCTGATGTGGAGCTGGAGCTCCCAGCCCACCCGCTCTGGCTGGGGAAAACTGCTCTTACCTTGGAGGAAAAGGTACAAGACCATTCGTACAACAACGGAGTCTGTTCCCCGTCATCCAAGTTCGGGTCGTAGGATTTCTCCCCATCCAAGATTAAGTCCTGGGTGTTGGACCATACACGGTACGACCCCCCATCAATGATGGGCACCAGCTTACTCGGGATCACAGTCACATTGGCAAAGATGCTTTTGGACAGGGGGGTGTCTCCAAAGGAGACGATGAAGATGAAGCAGTAGTTGCCAACCTCCAGGGCAAGCTTGGGTATCACCAGCTGGGGCCTGTTCACGTCAACGTTAGGCAGGCGGATCCTGCTGGAGTCGTCCAGGCTCGTGCAGCTGGGTGCTCGGTAGATCTCCCATAGGTGCTCTGTCTGGTACTTGATGCACCCCCGGAGGTCGATCTGTGCCTCCAGGTAGTTCCTCTGGGACCGCTTCATGACGACCTGCGGGGGCAAGGCTAACTCCACCTCCGGCTCCTCGCACTCCAGGACTTTGACGGTGACGGTGAGGTGGGCTATGAAGAAGCTGATGAGGTTGGTGGCATTCACCTCCACCAGGTAGTCCCCAGGGCTCAGGTAAGAATAGTTGGCTGCCGCAACCCTGGTCGTTTGAGTGGAAGAGCCATCCCCAAAGGTCCACAAGAACTCAATGCTCCGGCTGCTGGGCACCACTGCCGCTTCAAACAGCGCCGTCCTGTTGACGAAGGCGTTGGAGGCAGTGAGGGACACCTGGGCTATCGGGTCCTGCACCTGGATGGTTCTGGTGACGTTGATACCTCCCAGGTCGTTGAAGGCGCTGAGGTGAATCTCGAGCAGCCCTGCAGCCTCTGGAGTGTAGGAAACCGTCTCTCCCACCACCGTGACCACAGACCGGCCTCGCTCTTTCCACAGGGAGAAGTGCCAGGAGAAGGACACACGGGAGCCGCTGCCCGCCTGGGCGCTGAAGGTTTTCTCCGTGCCCGTGGGCATGCCCTTCTCGCAGCAGTTCAGGAGCCGGACGTCACGGATGGCCTCCAGCACAGAGATGAGCACCTGGGCGTGCGCGATGCTGATCTGGTTCTGCACCGTCACCGTCACCAAATAATCGCCGCTCTTGGTGAACTCGTGCGTGTACCTGGACCCGTTGAGCACCACGGAGTAGTCCCCGCTTATGCTGACCAAGTAACTCACGGAGGTGCCCGACAGCATCCTGATGACAAAGGTGACCTGCTCTCCCGGCTCCACCACCTTCCTGCTGGCGCGCACCTCCAGCCCCTGAATCCTGTCCAGCACCGAGATGTTCCTGCTGGCCAGCGCCCAGCTGATGGCGTTGGACGCGTTCAGGTGGACCGTGTACAGCCCCGCGGTGGGGAACGTGACCGCCACGGCCTGCCCCGTCAACGTGCTGTTGGGGACCTCCCAAAGCCACGTCACTTCGGTCCCTCTCTGCAGCTCCCCCTCAAAGACCACAGTGGAGCCTGACGAGACGTACCTGCAGTCCAGCTCCGCTGTCCCTATGCTCAGCCCCTCGATGACCTCCTCCACGCAGATGTAAATGGTTGTGTTGGTGGCATCCAGCTTGTTTTCTGCCCCGATGACGACCTCTGTCACCCCGGGGCTCTGGAAGGAGTGTATGATAAAGGGCTCAGAGGTAACAGGAGAGAAGCCGTCCTCTAGGTACCACACATAGGTGATGCCAGTGCCACTGCTGACGGTGGCGCTTATGTTAACAGAGGCGTTAATAGCGACTGGGTTGGGGAAGGCGTAAGGCTTTAAAAGACCAATGCTCTCAATGAACTCCACTGTCCTGTTAGCAGTTGCCCACCCCAGCATATTGGTGGCTTTCAGATAGACAGTGTAGTTTCCAGCTTCCAGGATGCTCAAGGAGAAGGTTTTCCCGGCGAAGCTCTGCACAGCGGCGCCGTCCCTTTGGGCGACCCAGCTGTAGGAGATGTTTGTCCCCTCCCTCACCACTGCCTGCAAGTGGAGCGTTTTGTTAGTGGGGAAATAGGCGTCCTCCACCAGGTCAGTGCTGCCCACCTGCAGCCCTTCAATCTGCTCCAGGACGTAGACGTAGATGCTGTCCTGCAAGGAGCTGATCTTGTTCTCCGCCGTCACGATGACGTTGAACGTGCCCACGGAGCGGAAAGTGTAGGAAATGGTGGAGGAGCCTTGGATGGAGGTGCAGCGGTCACAGAGGATCCACGAGTAGCGGCTGGGGGGGGCAGCGCAAAAAAACCCGAGCCGTTCAACGGCACCACCGTCCTGCTGGCGTTGATGGTCAGCCCCTGCAGCCGACGCTTGACCGTCACCTCGACGACAGTCTCATTAAAGCTCACGTCGTTTTGGCCCATCACGCTAACTGTGTAGTGGCCCGTGGCGTTGTAGGAGTGGGCAGCGATCTGGCCAGGCTGCGTGGTGCCGTCTCCGAAGTCCCAGCAGTAACTCACCTTGGTCCCGTTCATGCTGGCAGAGAACAGGTACACCTGGTTCAGCTCCAAAACACTCGTCCCGTTGTATTCAATCTTTGCTACCCCAACCGGCTCCTGGACTTCCACAAACGCCGTGTCGTTGTTGAAAGAGACGTTGTTGGACACAGTTACCGTGACCAGGAAGACCCCCGTGTTCTTGTAGGTGTAGGTCACTTCCGTCCCGCTCGACCTAGTGGACTCGTTGTTCCCGAAATCCCAGCGGTAGCGGTACCGGTAGAGAGGCACGGCGCTGACCTGGAAGCTGGTCTCTTCTCCAAGCCTCACAAACTGCTTGGAAGGGAGGAGGGTGACGTTGACGATCTCTGGCTCCACACAGACGCTGGTGAAATAGTGAGCCTTGTTAAAGCTGCTTGAGAGAGTCAGCGAGAGGGGGAACGTCCCACTTCGGGTGAAGTTGTGCATCACCACGGGGTCCCCCCTGACCGTGACGTTGGAGGAGCCGTCTCCAAAAGTCCAATCAAAGACGTAGTTGTCGGGATTCCCGGTCACATACGCGGTGAGCTGCACATCCGGGTGCTCAAGGATGCAGGAGTCGGGCTCTATTTTGAGCACCTCCAGCACAAATATCCGGATGGGTACAGCCTGGGAGACGGAGTTGACAGGATTCACAGCGGTCACGTTCACGGTGCAGTTGATGTCCTTTACGTACACGTGCTCTACCACCGGCACCTGAGTCCTCAGCACCGTCCCGTCCCCCAGATCGAACACCCAGGTGACGCTGTCCCCCGTCTGCACCGAAGCGTTAAGGGTCACGGATGCTCCCAGCTCTGCTGCCTCATCTGCGGAGACACGGAGCCCCGTTATCTCTTCAAACACCTGGTAGCTCTCGACCACCTCCACGCTGCTTATGGTGTTGTTGGCCGTCACGGTGACGTTGTACACCCCTCTTCGGGGGTAGCTGTACGTCGCTGTAGGCTGGCTCTCTGTGAACAGCAAGGACCCGTCCCCAAAGTCCCAGCTGTACACCACGCCGTACGGAGACGGCAACGGATGGGCTCTGAAGGTGACCGGACGGCTCACAACTAACACATCCTCCTCGGTTTCCATCTTCACATCAACCAGGTAACTGTGGACGTGAACCGGGGTCATGTGGGTGAGGTTCTCAAACTGGTTTGACACCAGAACCACCAAGGCGTATTCTCCTGTGTTAGAAGAGAGCAGAAAAAGAGCAGTGGTGAGGACACGCTTGTGCAGCAGCTTCCTCAGTGCTGCTCCTGCACTGCACACCCCGGCCTTCCCTCCTCCAGTCCAGGACAAGCAGAAATCACAACCAGACCATGCATGTGAGCATCAAACACCAAGAAGCCGGTCCAACAGATACAGAGAAAAGATTTTATTTCTCTTTGCTCACAAAACAGACCCCCTTCCTCCCCCTCTTCATCAGCATGAAGCTTGCCTGCCAGTCCATCTGCAGAGACTGCCCAAAAAGGGGACCATGTGCAGTGGATAAACTTCTAGAAACAGAGCTACAGAGGATGGCAATTGCTGGAGACCCCCACTGCCCTGGTTGTCTGCTCAGGAACAAGGCAATGACTTTCAAGCCACTGAAAAAACAAAAATGCCTGAGCCCCCTCTTCCCCAGGGAACCATCCTGAGCGTACCTGGGTCCTGATAGACGTGTGAAACGTTGTGCTCAATGACAACCTCATGGACGCTGGGGTCAGGGACGAGGAAGGACTTGTTGTAGGGGGGTCTGAACAGGTACGTCTCCTGGACACCGTCTCCAAAATCCCACCTGCAGAAACAGCAAATTGTGTTACACTGCCCAACAGGAGAACCATGGAGATCCCAGAGGGACCCTGGCCTGGCCTGGGGCTGTTTTTGAGGCTCAGGGTTGGGGTTTCCAGAAAACCATAGGAAACACAGTGCCAAGTGTCAGAGCTGTGCCCAGCACTGCAGAGCTGTTGCTGTGAGAGGAAAAATAGGAGAAGAAGAAGAGAAAAAAGGTCTTACCACTGGTAAGAAGAGGAGAAACCCAATACTAAAGCAGTGTTGCAGTCCTTCAAAGAGAAGTATTTCAGCCTGAGCTACAGGTCCCAGCCAATGTGACTGAACCACACTCGCAGGGATTTCACATTAACTAGAGAGCAGCTGAGAAAGGGGCCATTGGACATCCGCCGGCCCTGGGAAGAGACACAGTGCAGGCAAGAGTGCTAAGCTGTGCACAGCAAGATCCTACATTTGGGCGACTTGCAAAGGACTCACAGGAACAAAGCATCCACAGCTGAATCGACCTGCACTGTCGCTGTAAGCTCCACGGTGCTGTTCTGAGGCAGGACCGGCAGGACGCCCGCCACCGTCAGGTTCTTCATCTTATTCATCATCTCCACCGTGACGTTGTAGTTGACCGTGAAGTTGCTGACGTGGTTGGAGGCGGTGAGCTGGGGAGGACAGCGGGACAAAGAAGGCATTTGGGATCACCTCGCTGTGCTGCCCTCTCCTGAGTGGGGCTTCACTGCTCTGAAGAGGTCCCCCAGGCAAACAAAGGCCAGAGTGGGACAGGGACACAGGGGCCATAGCCTGAATGGCACTGGGATGCAGCACAGACTGGAAGGTCACCTCTTGCCACCAAGGGGGCAACAGCCGCCTGGTTTCCTTAGGACAGGGGCAGAGGAGTGGCCCCAAGCACAGAGAGTGGGGATGGGAGCGACTCAAAATCCAGCACAAGAGCAGCTCCAGCATCGTGGGTGTAGTGGGCACAGAGAGGAGAGCAAAGTTGGAAGGACAGGGAGAATGGATGGGCAAGAGACTGAAGAGACGTGACAGAAGTAGAGCAGGATCCTCCAGATTATCTAGGGACATAGCACTGACGTGGCACCTAATGACAACGCAGCTTTGAGCATCTTCTGTGATCCTGTGATCTTGTCACCTCCTCACCTGCAGGAGCACGGAGCTGCTGACTGGAGGGGTCCTGCAAACCCAGCTGAACAGAGACCTCCCTCCCAGCAGACAACGAAGTTCATATCAATGCTTCTGTGGGTCTGTCCCACTGAACCCCACGGGTCCCAGCCTAATGCTCCCTCACCACCTCTGTAAGTAAAAGCAACCCAGGCTTGTCACCACGGTGCTTCACCCAGCAAATCAGCGTCACTCAGCACAGTGCTGCTCCAAGCAAGTTAGCGCTAGCATGGCCTCAGAGCTGGGGCTGGTGTCTCAGGAAGCCAGCACTTACCCTGCACACGGATCACGCAGCCTGGAGCCAGAGCAGGACTCTGCATGGCAGTACCGGGTGTGACACAGAGAGAAACTACACAGAGACCTCCTGCTGCCCAGACTCTGCTCTGTCCTTCTTCTGCGACAAAACCTGCGGTTCCAGTCTGCACCAGTAGACAGAGACCAGAGGAGCTTGTGGCAGAAGCTCTGTCCTGCCTATGAAGTCTGACGTTTGCATCCTGCCCCTGCCTGGTTCTGAATCCCCAGCTCCTGCCAAGGCAGCGGCCAGCACCCGCAGTGGGGTCCCTGCCTCCTTCCTGCTCGGAGAGTAAGGACAGGCGCTCCGTGGAAGGAGAACACGGAGAAAAGAGGAGAAAGCAAAGGCGAGGACAGAGAAGCCAGCTGTAAAGAAAGCACAGGAAGAACCTCACTGCTGGCGTTTGCAAGAGCAGCTCAGGGAGGAGCAGCAGATGAGCTCCTTAGGAGCACAGCGAAAACCTCCTCAACTCATCTCTGCCTTCTCCTCTCCCTGCTGCTTTTCCTGCTCGGTTTGTGGGGTGAAAGCGGTACCACGGGAAAGGCCTTGGCTTACCGAAAGCTTGTACACAGCTGGGCTTTGGTAGATAACGTTGAAGACAACATTGTAAAAAGTGAACGATGGCTTATCATCTACCGTCCATCGGAAAGTCACGTCTGACCCAGCTTCCATCACAGGGACGTAGCTCTGAAAGGCACGAGGACATTTCACACTGGTGCAAGAGGAAAGCGTGCACAGCACCTCCCAGATCTCCAGTTGAACTGGAGAGGGAGCAGAGCCAGACTGGGAGCAGCCATACACCTGCAGGACAGCGCTCTCAGTGCAAGATCATCTGTGGCTCCATTGCTGGTGGAGAAAGACCAACCCTGACTCCATAAGTGACGAGCACAGCCTGGAACAGGACCCATAGTGCCTGCTCCCACACCCTGAAGCTCTGCTTTTGTGATCAGGTCTTTCTTGCTGGCTAAAAAACTGTCTGAAACCTTCACAGAAACAACTCAGCCTTAGCTACACCCCCAAGCTGAGTCTCTGACCCTCGTCAATGGATGGTGCCTGGCCCAAAGGCTAAAAAGGCTGAGCTGCCCTGGACAGGGTAAGCCCCCTCCTCACTCCTGCAGCGTCTCCTGAGCAGACCATGGTAGCCAGGAAGGGTGAGGCCAAACAGGCACTGCAGGCACAGGGATTTGCTGTAAGCAGCCAGAGATTGCACAGAGCATTTCACAGGCACCGAGGGGCAGTTACTGAACAAGGTCCTGGGGCCTGGCTCTGGGGACAGGGGATTTGAGGACTGAAAACACCAGAGTAACTCTAAGACTTGGATGGATGGATGGAACACTTTAATAGCTTCAGCCAGTAAAGATTTAGTAAAGCAATCTAAACACCTAAAGGAGTAACTACCCTGGTAAGTCAAAAGGTAAATCCTGGCCTGTCATGATGCCTCCGGTTTTCTGCAGAGAGCCAGTATTCCCCTAGCAGGAGCTGCTGCCTTACCTCTGAGGGAGTTCGAGTGAACGCCGAGCTGAGCTCCCTTCCTGCTTTCTGCACAAGCCTGGGTCCGCAGCAGCGCTGCCCGCAGGGCCAGGAGCTGGCGCTCAGCAGCAAGCGGTGCCACCCCCGGCCAGCGCAGAGCCGAGCCCCAGCCCTCCCCGTCACCCTCAGCAGTAACAGCCAAACACCCTGCCGACGAATCGGAACCGGCAGCGACCACTCAAAAAAAGGACCCTGCTCTCGGGGTCAGGCATGGCCCGCAGCCCGCGGATGGGCTCCTCCACTTTCACGGTGACGGTGATGTTTTGGGAGCTGACGGCGTTCTCCGCGACGAGGACGTGGGTGCTGACCCCCTCCCGGAGGCCGCTCAGGCTGACCGCAGCAAACCAGGTGTCGTTGGTCTCCCTGGCACAGTCGGCCGCCGGCGGGGCGACAGCCGCTGGGGAGGAGCCCTGGGAGGGGAAGGAGCGAGCGGTGGCGTTCAGCCCCGAGGACAGCTTGACCAGCAGGGTGGTGTGGTTGGACGGGAGGTAGACCCTGCTGCCTTGAGGAGCAGGGTGGATCACGCGCAGGCCTGACACCCCGGAGGCCACCCAGAAACCGCAGGACAGGTTGGCGCTGAAGATGCTGTTGTCCACGCTGGCTCTGACCGTGTAGCGACCCGGATGCTCCAGCCCCGCGTTGCCAGGGTTCATCACCGGGACCAGCTGCTCCTCAGCGTAACGGACCCGAACGGAGCAAACAGTGTCGTTCATCCAGGAGGCACCGCCGGAGCCGTCGGAGAGGCCGAGCACCCACTCTGAGGAGTTGGTGCTGAAGACGTTGGTTCTGTATGGGGACGTGGTACTGGGCTGGCACTGCAGGAACGAGCCCACGCCCGCGTTGTGCTGGATACTGAAGATGTCCTTGGCCTTGACAACAATATTTTCTTTTCTCAGTGTGACCTGCAGAGAGAGGAGACGTTTTTGGATTAAACCTAAGAGAGCTCAGCACCCAAGTCTTGCCTGGGCCAGACATTATTGCCAAGCAGAAACCAAAGGAAAAGCTGTGGATCCAGAGAGCGCAGGGAGATACTTCACCACTCCACTCTCCTTGGCCTCTCTGAATTAGTTGTGCTAACACAGAAGTCAGCGTTCTGCTCTATCTCCATTGCTTAAGTTCAATGGGATTAGCCCAGCTGACCAAATTGCAGTAGGTTTCTGCAAGGAGCCCATGGCTTAGAGGGCAGAAGATGGGAAGTGGTGACATGTGTGACACCAGGCAAGTCACTTCATGTGAATGGACTTCAGTCCATCTCCCTCTGCAAAACTGGGAGCAACTCTGCATCTACCCAAAGCACTCAAGAGAAAACTGCCCCAGCTACTCACTGGTTACTACAGCCAAGAAACACTGACCAGATACTGGGCAGAGGGGCCCGCTGGTATCGTAAAGAGAAACTCCCCGAGGAGTCCATAGCTGAGCTGGCTTTCGTTGTGCTGCAGGGACACGGGGGCAGCGGCGCGGGCAAGAGAAGCGTTGGCACACTCGGTCGCGTTGCAGCAGTTGTTGAGCGATGAGCACAGATCAGTCAAATGGCACCACTGGAAACCAGGGGGACATTCAAGGAGCGTCCCGTTCCCATCGTCCTGAGCAGCGAGCAATGGCTCTGTAGCGTTTGCTCCCTCCTGGTCGCCTGGAAGCAGTGAAACAGAAAGCAGTGGTCACTATTCTGGCACGTAACACTCCTTAAATTCACCCACTTTGACTGATGGTGGCTGCACTCTTGGTAAAAGCTGCAACTGCAACACATCCTGGTGCTACCTAAGACAAGGGTCCTGTTTTACTGGGAAATTTCATGACAGATCTCTAAAAGCAAAGTTAGGCTCTTTTCCCATGAGAACACACCGCTTTGCAATCTAAGAGAGATCGATGTTCAGGGGAAAGCGAGTGCAAGCAAAAGCAGAGCTGGCTTTGACATTGAAAACACATTAAGCAACGTCTCTTAAGTTCATGTTTCCATGTCGAAGAATCAGCTTTTCAGTGTCAAAACCTGTCCTTTTGAAAGCAGCCAACTCTGCAGCTACAGCAAACACTCAGCTGCAGAATTAACTGTTGCCAAAACTGCGACTGTTGAGCTGTTGCACACGGGATAAAAGGCTTGTTAGATCATCTCATCCATCACGAAGAAATGGGCTCAAAAAAAAAGTTAACCTGCGGGGCCAGATGGACCAGAACACGTTCCCATTGGGCATGTCATGTCCTCCTGCAGCATAAGAGCATAGCTCAGAAGATGAATTCACTTCTACACGTTCCTCACGCTCACATTTTCCTCACGCACTGGGACAGGTTTCTCCTTGCAGGAGACCACTGTAGGAGACGGGACGACCAACCTGATTTCTGCGGGACGACCACTTCTCCAAGGCAGCCTCAGGCTGCAGGTTTTGCACTTGGGTCTCCTCAAAAAACAGAGCCCAATCTCTGAGCCTTTAAGGCTTCAAAGCCACAGAAAGGCCCCTGTCCTGGTTTGAGCTCAACAGAGCTGATTTTCTATTCAGTGATGTTACTTTCCAGCTCAGTCTCTTCTCAGTGGCTGAACTTGCTCAAACCAGCAGCGTGGTTTAACAACAGTGTGCACTGCTACAAGTGATCAGCACAAGGCCACTGTCTCACCATGGGGGCCGTGTCTGCACCTACAGGAGGAGCAGACCCAACCCTGCCCAACCAGGGATTGCATCCCACACACGCCACACTCAGTGCAAAGCCCAGGGATCCCCAGGGTCTGGACCCTTCCAGCTTGGACCCTTCCTTCCCTCTCCACCCCTGCAATGGCCCAAGGCCCAGCAGACGCTGCTGCTTCGCCTGCCTCTGATCCTGAGCCCTGTTCCTGCATCCTGCTCATCTCAGCTGAGCTCGGGAGCTCAGCAGGGTCGGGCCTGGTCAGTACTTGGAAGGGAAACCGCCTGGGAATACTATAGAGTGCTTGCTCCCACTGCTGCTGGCTCCACACTGGGACTTTTCCAGTGCCTGCTCCAAGAGCCTCTGGGGACGTCCTCGTCATTGGGGGAGGACTTTATATTGGTTTTGTATCTATATTTGTACATGTTTGTATATATTCCATTATTTTCCTATTTACATTATTATCCTGTAGTATCAGTATTATTGTTTCATTAAACCTGTTAGTTTTTTAAGTCTCTCTCCCTTCTTCTCTCTTCTCTTCCCTTCTGGGGAAGGGAGAGGGGCTAACAGAGGGCGTCTGTCCAGCGCCCAGTCCTAAACCACAACAGGCCCCACACACTCAGTTTGACATGGCCCTGATGGCATCAGCTCCGACAAAACCAAAAGCGCTGGGAGCAGAGGCCTCACCTTCACCAGTCGGTCTGTGCAGCTGGAAGCTCACTCGGACGGGCCGATGCAGCTCCTGCGTCACCAGCTCCAGGGCAGTCACGTACCCCTCGTGCCTGAACGCCAGCTCAGGGAACACCATCACCTGCAGAACCAAACAGAGCTCTCTCTCATCCATCTGTGTCCTCCCGGGCTGTCCCTGCAGAGGCAGGACGAGCAAACCCCTCTCACCTCCTCAGTTTGTCCCGGAGATGACAGCACATCCTCCATCACATCTCCCGTCACAATTTTCACAGCCTCGCGTGTCCCGAACGTGGGGTCTCCCACAAAGAAGTTTTTGTCATTTAGGAGGACTCCTGTGGACAAAGGAAAGATGTGAACAAACCCCAGGAGGCTCGGCAAGGCCTGAAGCTGCTCCCCAAGCCCTGCTCCTGCTCACACCACACAGCAGAGCTGCAGCAGGGCCTGGGCCACTGGGCAATCTGTGACTGCAGCTCTACTGGAGGAACAGCAATCCTGCAGTTTCCTCCTTCTCCTTCTTCCAGGAGTTCTGATTTCTTTCTCATCCTGCACAAGTAATGTCTGCATTTGCAATCCTCAGCAATTTTGACTTCTAGAAACACTGCAAATGCTTCTCCCTTCCAATACCCAGGAGGTTCAAGCAGAACATGAGGACAAACTTTGTCAGTGTGAGGGTCCAGAGCATGGCCCAGGCTGCCCAGAGAGGTTGGAGACACCCAAAGCCCTGGCCGTGTTCCTGTGTGACTGCTCTGGTGATCCTGCTCTGGCAGGGGTTGCACTGGGGGAGCTTTCCAGGTCCCTTCCAACTCCTGACACCCTGGGATTGTGGGTGCTGCCAGTCCCATCTGGTGTGGGGTGATGCTCAGGGCGCCCCCCTCCATGCAGCCCTGTTTCTCCTTGTCAGGACACCCCAACAGGACACCTGGCTGCCCACGATGCCCCATAAGAGCAGGACAGAAGCAGGGCCCACCTTTTGGCTTGTACTCGCAGACGTAGCTGTGCTTGGCCATGCACAGGTCGGTGTTGCACTGGCCCGTCGGGCCCATCCGGACGCAGTGGTCGGCGTTGGAGGGATGGGGCTCTCCTGGCAGCCAGTTCTGACAGCTCTCCAGGTTAAAGCCTTCTCCTCTCTGCTGGGCGCCAGCGCTCGCTAAATCGTTGAAGCCGATCCAGACATCCAGGCTCCTGCAGAAAATAGAAAATAAAAGGTTTGGGGAGGATTGCAGGGGATCGTGAGTATTAAAGACATGGGACAGATGCCAGCTAGAGTTAGGAAATATTAGAAAAATATTAGAAAATAATAATTTGCACAACAGCAGCTTCATCTGGGTGTCACAGGCTGCATTTAATGGAGATTTTAGTTAAATAATCCTATTTATTAAAGGATTTCAGTACCCCTTCTACCACCTTAGACCCCTCTTAGCAGAGCACTAAAATGGGCTGCACTGCAGCTTGAACGACCCTCACGGACACTTCTAAGCCCACACTGAGCCATGACTGAAGAGGAACAGTATGGTCACACCAAAGTGACTGAAAAAGCCGCATCAGAAACCTTCTGCTGCGTTTCTGCAGCGCCGTGGAATTTGCCACGAGTCACCGAGTCGCAGAGCCAAGTCTCCGCTGCAAGAGGAACTGGCACCAGTGCAGGATCAAACCCCGGGCGGCGCCAGCTGCTGCTCTCTTTGATGCTGGGAGATCACCAGCTCCGCAGCCACCACCCAAAGGTGGCAGAGCCCCGAGCGCTGCGGGCGGATGAACCCCACACACAAAATAAAGCGCTGGGATCATCTGAGGAAGGTGAAATGTCCCAGCTGCGTTTGGAAACGGGCTGAATCCCTGCAGAGGCTCTGCTGGAAAGTGCTGAGTGGTCTCCCATGGCCACAAGCAGCCTGGATAACTGCTTCTCCTTGCACCCAAGCAGAAAGTGAGGCATTTGCTCCATATTAACTTCTGCAGGGGAAGAAAAGCCTCATCATGCACCCATCAAAGCCCCCAGTTTCTTCTCCACGCTCCCTCCTGCAAACTGAATCAGTTCTGCTACGGCCGTGCCCCTGCGTGCTCCCACTGCTCCCCAAAAAGCAGCACCAGGGAGGTCAGCGGTGCCTCTCCCCCCGCAGCTGCAATGATTCATGAGGGGACGCTGAGAAACGACGACGAAAATAACCGCGCCGTGAATCAGTAGTTTTCACCGCAAATCCGGGTAACGAATAAATAACTGCTCCTGAACCACTGGCAGGGGATTAGGGCGAGCAGGCAAGGAAACCGCCTGTTTGCTGTCATCAGTGAGCCTCGACGGAGATTTTCCTTTCCTAATTCCAGCTATGATCTAACTGCAGCTCATCAAAATAAAATGACAAAAGAAGGAGCACGCTGGCTTCCTTCCCACCGCTGCCCCAGCACCTTGAAAAGGGGAATAAAAGGACTCCCCAAATCCTGTTTTGAAGGAAGGTGTGAGTGTCCTCTGTCTCTGAGGAAGGACCAAGCTGCCTTGCTTGGGGCAGCGGGAGCAGAACGAGGCCTGAGGAGGTTTGGGAGGGGAGAGGGGCTCTGCGCTGCCTCGGAGGGGAAAGCGGGGTCCCCTGGATGGGAGCAACCTGTTTTGGGAGGTGGGGAGGGACCAGCTCCGTGCACGCTGCTGCTGGGGAGGCCATCAGACAGGAGAGGAGAGCACGGTGCTCGCTGCTGCCTGCTCTAATGGGAAACACATTTCTGCTGCTGTCATTTTCCCACCAGAAACCACGGAGGCTGCACGCTCCAGAAACCGGTGGCTCGCTTGATTTGTCCTTTTATCGCCAGGGCAATTGCATCCTGGAACTGCCTCGTTCATGTTTATCTGAAGGGATTAATAACATAAACAGATGAAATAAAGGGGGCCGGGGTGGAGAGCAACGCGGGGCAGCAGCTGGGAAGCAGCTTGGGCGGCTCGTTCCCTCCTGAGGCCTCGTGGTTTCCATCAAACGCCCGACACGCAATGCCCCATAACTCAGAGACCAGTCCCTAACCTGCAGGAAGGGACAGACGTCTCTGCCCTGCAGCGAGGACCACATCTGGCATCTCAGGATGAACCCCAGCGTGAAGGGAACAGGGCAAGGACCAGGTTTGGGGAGCAGGGGCTGTCAGCCCTGCAGCGGGACTGTTCAGAGCCCACGTCACGCACAGCGGCTCCCTTCTGGGCTGTGCTTGTTTAGTGGCCATCTCCACCACCTCCAACATCTCCAACACTTCCAACACCTCCACCATCTCATCACCTCCACCATCTCCACCACCTCCACCACCTTCACTGTCTCATCTGGGAGCACTGACAAGAGCTCTCAGGCCCGGGAATCTCTCCTGGCCGTCCTCCCCCCAGGAGGGCTGGTTGCAGAAAGGGCACTCAGAGGGGCAGGTTTAATCAAAGGCTGACACTTTCCGTGCTCTCTGTTTACAAAGCCCGAGTCCTGAGGTGGAACAGCTGCTGCTGGGTCTGACACGCAGAGGGAAGAGCTGCTCCTCCTCGGGAGGCCAGAGAAGAGGGGAAGGGGCCTGGGTTTCAGGCTGCAGCCATGGCTGGGAGGGTGCGGGACCCCAGCTGGGAGCCAGGGCTTCTGACCCCGCAGCTCTCTGCACCACTTCGGATGCACCCAAGGTGCCCACCAGCAGCGATCCCCCAGCCCTTAGTTCTGACTTCCAGCCTTTCCACCCCAGCCAAGGTCAGGAAGGGCTCACACTCTGCTTATTCCTCCTTTTTGGCCACCATCTCCCTGTACCTGTGCGTCTCTCCAGCCTCACTGCTTGCAAAGGGCTCAGCAGGACCCCCCCCATTGCAGGTGTGACCCCAGGAACGCAAGCCCTGTCCCTAGGAGAGCTCAGCCCTTACCCCCCTCACTTACCTGATGACTCGGGCGACCAGGAAGCTCTGGATCTCGGGGCTGCTCACAAACGCTAGCTCTCCATTGCCGTGCTCCTGGCAGTGCTGCTGGGCCTCCAGCCACTCGGCCTTCTCCACCACCAGCTGGTAGCAGTGGTTGTTGCCCGGGAACACCAGGCCATCGGGAGGACACATGGGGTGAACCGCTGCACGAGACAGAACACAAGCGTGATATCCTTTCCATGGGCCCACACACCCCGACCCAAGCTGGGCAGCGAGGCTCCAGGATGCCCTCTCCTTCTTGAAGCCCATAAATCCCCTTTGCAGGTGAAGTGCCCTCTGTGCAGCCACCTCCTTGGCCCAGGACAGTGAAGAGCGCTGCCTGGTCTGTCAGGGAGCAAGAAGTGCCCCAAGGAGCCATCCCGTACCCCTCATTAGGAAGAAAAGGACCCAGCGCCCACCCTGCCAGCCCTGCTCACCTCTGCCCAGCTCCCCGGCCTCAGCGGTGATACCGTACAGCACCGCCAGCCCAGTGCCGCCTCTGTTGCGGATCCGTATGTCCAGACTCTCGTTCGTCTTGACCAAGGAAGGACACTGCAGCTCCAACTGCAGGGGCGAAGCCACCACCTCAATCTCTGCCTGCACGTCTATGTCCCTGGTGCCCACGAAGACGGTGGCGGTGACGTTGTACTGCCCAGGTAAGGCATACGTGTGGACAGCTGTGTTTCCAGTGGTGTTGAGAACCTCTGTCTGGTCCCCAAATTCCCACAGTAAAGTGCTGACGGCAATGGGAATACTGACGTTGAAGAGCACGGCCTGGTGCAGGCTGTACCGGGGCTGCAGTCCCGTGAAGGACACAGGCAGCGATGCCGGGAAGGGCAAGGGGACGAGTGATGGGCCACCACAGGCCTGCCCGGGCAAATGCTCAGTGCAAAAGGGCAAACAATCGGAGGAAGAGTTCGTTTCGTGGGCAGTGCCACACAAACACTGTCCCTGGCGGCTGAAACCTCCATATTCCTGGTCCTCGGCGTAACACAGGGCCCCGCAGGTCTCCTGGGTGAGGTTCCCATTGTGAGCAGACGTGAAGAGGACGATGAGCTCAGCCCCTTCTGTGTGGTTGCTGGTCAGACACGCGATGTACTGAGCTCCTGGGGAAAGAACAGACCCTCCTGCACACCCACACTGCGAAGCCATGGCTTGGGGACACCCCCAGACACCATCGCCACCACCCCACGCTCCCGGGAATGGACCTCTCCTCCTGCTGCTGCACGCATTTCCTTTGTGAGACTTGCTTGGAAAGTCTTTAATCCCTCAGCAACGATTTCCAAACTCTTAATGCTAATTAGCGATGACAGGAATAACAGATTTATGGAGCAGCAACGCTCAGTACATAAAAGGGGTCTTTGGAGAGCCTGATAGTCCTGTGGGGCACAAAGCCACTGAGTCTGACCCTCCAAGGAGCCTCCAGGACTTGCCACCAAGTGAGACCAAGACAAAAGGCTGTCCCTTATCTGCACCTTGGCTTGGTGTGGTGCAGCATGTTTCACTCTGTGCTGCTTGGGGCTTCCTTTTGCCTATAACCCAACGCATTTGGGCAGAGCAGCACATCAAGGGCAGAGGGGGGAACACCACTGGGCTCTCCCCTAGACTCACACTGCAGCCACCTCCCTCCTCAGAGAGCCAAGAGCTTCCCACCTCCCTGCAGGCAACACCCAGGGCTAGAAAAGATGGCACTGCCAGACACGGCCTGCATCTGAGGGGTGCAGGAGGATGTGTGTGTGTGTGTGTGTTCATGGGAAGGATGCACTGAAACAACGCACACCCGGCTACAGGACACGGACACAGATACGATGGCAGCCACAGCAGCCCCATCCCCACAGCAGCAGCTTCACCCCCTTGGGTTCACTCCCCCTTGCTGGTTTCAGTCGGGGGGGACGTTTCTCTGCCACAAGGATGCAAGCAGGGCCCTGCCACGTGCGCAGCCACAGCCCCGCGGGGCCGGGCTGGCCCCCGCTGCAGCGCTGCCCACGCAGCCCGGCCGCGCTCGCTGCTCTGTTGCCGCTGGTTGCTACAACACCTCCCCCAAAACATCGCCACGGCTCCGGCCTTGCGTGATCTTCCCACACTGAACCCATCCAACTGTGGCTTTCTCCACCGCTTTCCTGCGAACGCTGAGCTGCTTTCCTTAAAAAAAACAAGCTGCATGAGGAGGACCACGGCATGGGAACTGCTCTGCTTTTCAGCACCAGCCTGGTCATACTCCATTCCCTGCCAGTCAGTAACAACGTCAGGAGCTGGCGGGCTGTCCCCAGCCCACTCCCTTCACACTGAATTACCCAGAAAACAGCCTTTTATTACAGCTTCCACACCTACTTATAGTTCAATAGGGTAACAACTAATTATCAAGGGGAGTAATGGTGCTGTATTATTTCCCTTGATAATTCCTGCAAGGTGGTAGCTCTCAGCCCTCATCCCTGCATCCTCCTGTCATGCATTAGAGATGCCTGATGCCTTTCAAGGGGAGCACTCGCTTGTCCCCCGTCTTAGTTACTCAGAGAGAGCTGAGCATCCATGGGGACCATGTTTTTAGGGCTACAGTTAAGCACTGCCTCGTGTTTCTCCCAGCCAAGGCAGTCAGAAAAATGCACCTGGAGCAGGCCATGGGCTGTAGCCTGGGGCAGTGTTCAATGCTCCTGATGTGGAGCCCTGTCACCTGCAAAGATTCAACCCCTGTCACCTGCAAAGATTCAACCCCTGTCACCTGCAAAGACTCAACCCAGCGTGTCCTCAGGTCCCACCATCTCAATGAGATGTCACTGCTTAAAGTCAGGCTGTTCAAAGCCTGAGGGAACGAAAGCCTCAGGAGCCAGTGCCATCTGAGGCTGCAGGAAGCTCAGCCTGTGATGAGTTTGCAGATCTCAGCCCTGGTGTGACCAACTCAACCCTTAAGGCATTGGATACAGCCATACACTATTTGCTTGATTAGATGACAGCTGGTGATTTGAGGTCTGACAAGTATAGATGTGATCCCAAACTGCCCCTGGATCCCTCATTTCCACCATGTCCATCACCCTTGCAGTGCTTCCTTACCACAAGTGGCATTGGGGAACAGGACATCGAAGAGGGAGAGGTTTGCCACCTCGGGAGGGTGCACGCATCTCGTCTCCGCCGCCTCAATAACGCTCACTCTTGTCTCTTCCACCCATCGGGGCAACCAGGAGAGTTTGCAGTCACAAACGAATGGATTCCAACTGAAGTTTCTGGGAACAAGGAGATCAGAGACAAGTCAGGCATCAACTCGACGTGCGCTCGGTGGCAATGACAGCGGCGTGCAGAGCCCTGGCTGCTCCCATCTGCGCCGCTCCGCTGCCACGCTTCGGGAAGAGCTGCGAGGGGAGTTAATGAATAGGGAATCAAGCAATAATTAACGTGATTTTTCTAGAGGCTAGAATTAGGCAAGTACTCCAAGTGCTTTTTTCACTCCACAAATAATTGTTGCAATTAGAAGCAAATTACAGCCACAATCTTACA
The DNA here is from genome assembly GCF_000695765.1 of Mesitornis unicolor. Taxonomy (NCBI): domain Eukaryota; kingdom Metazoa; phylum Chordata; class Aves; order Mesitornithiformes; family Mesitornithidae; genus Mesitornis; species Mesitornis unicolor. Next base: position 31,952 of record NW_010164266.1, read on the forward strand.
TTTAAAATAGCCTGCCATCCAACAGCCGCTGCCTGCAACGGCAGCCTCTCCAGCTAAGGGAGACTATTTACAGCTCCATTAAAAAATAGCTAAGAGAATAAAATTGACCTGTCAAAAAAGAAACGCAAAGTCAATGGTAATCTTTCCATGTGGCAGCTTAATGAAAAGATGGAAACTTTAATTGCAGCTAAGCTGGATCCAAATTACAGCCCTCGGCACTCAGCTGCGAGCGGCACGGCGATGCAGAGCTGTCTGTGCAGCTGACGCCAGCGGGGCCGCGCTGCCGCAGGGGCTGAACCCTGCATTTCCAGCCCAAAAGCACCACTTTGCTCGCTCCTGGGTCCTCTGTGCCTTTTCAGTGCCATTTGTAAGCAAAAATGTGGAGCTGAAAATGCCCTTTGTGTCCTGTTTTCAGGCAGAATGAGTGGCTGAGCTGTTTTCTTGCTTGCCAAGAGCAATTGCTCGGGGTTAATCCTTTGGCTCACTCGGATACAGAATGGCCATTCTGTGCTGTGGCTTCATGTGTCTCTCCTGGAAATGTGTGTTGTCCTTCACACAACAGCACAGACTTTAATTACTTCAATTAAAAACCCCCATAAGGACTTGAATCACTCGGGGACAACATCTTCAAGCGGCTCCTAGTGACTGAGACACCTCGGGCAGGGTCTCTTGTGTTGCACATCAGTGCCTTTTTTATCAGATCCCCCGGTCCCCAGGTGTGACCACACAAACAGGAGCAGTTTGTGCACCAACAGGACCGAGGAGTAGGACAGAATTTGAGGAGGAAACTGCAAAGAGCCCCAGAAGCAGCTGCTCGGTTGGGTACGTGCCCCAGGTCTCCCCAAGACAGCGCTGCCTCCCGCCCCACCAGGAAAAGCTGCTTCAAGGAAAGGCCTGAACAGAGAACTGGGAAATAAAGAGGGTGAACTTACATTTCACTTAAATTAAATAAATTATCAAATATTCCATCTTCTAATGTAGAAATCTTGTTGTGGCTTATATCTCTGTAAAAGAAGGAAAAGGAAAAGGGAGGTTCATCCCGCTGGTAACGCCTTCCAGGCCAACTCACAGCATCCACCTCTGTCCCCAGCTCTGCCCGGGTTCCTGGTACCTTCTGAGCACCCTGAGACTCATCAGCCACATGCACACGATAGCAAAAAGTGTGGTCAGGCACTAAGACATGGAGTCAGAGCGTGGCTGAGGTTGGAGGGACCTCTGGAAGCCCTCTGGGCCAGCCTCCCTGCTCAAGCAGGGTCACCAGGACCACATCCAGACGGCTTTTGGGTATGTCCACAGATGGAGACTCCACAGCCGCTCTAGGGAGCCTATTCCTGTGCTCAAGCCCAGCTCCAGGGCTCCGAGTCCCTCCATGTGTCCCCCTTTTAGGAGATTTTGAGGTGTAAAGATGGCAGCGACCGAGCTAGAGCCACCAGTCATCATTTCCCATGTCCTACCGTGTATCTTGTGACAAATCTAGCTTGCTCTCTTTGGTCAACTCCTGCCCAACTCTCCAAATGCCAATGAGCATTCACTGTGTGGTTAAACTACAAGGAAGGAGCCCACGGATGCATCCACGTGGGGCTCGGCAGATGGGGCCAAGCAAGAGCAAGGCTGACGGCTGGAGCACCACTGCACACTGCAGGTACCCACCCAAACGTGCACGACGAGCTGGAGGTGTGGAAAAGCACACGAGTACTCACAGTTTTGCCAGAGAAGTCAGGCTCTCGAACGTCTCAACATCTAAACCAGCGATCTGGTTATGGGAGAGATCCCTGCAGGAAGAAAACACACTTTTCAGCTTGTGTTCAGGTTTATTTTGCCGTTTCTCCATTGCTAGGCCCTGGAAAAGCCTCTTTCCAAGCCCTAGCAAACCCAGCCGGGGAGGTTTTGGTGTTTTGAAGCAGAAGAGTGGTCCCAGGCACATTAAAAACCTTTCCCAGCTCCAAGGCATCTGCTGCTCAAAGCTCTGCGCCGTGCGTGGATGCAGGCTGGGACTGTCACAGTGCGCACACCACTCGGCAGCGTATCCGGAGTCATTACAGACTTGACAAACGTACCACCAAATTAGAGATAGCCTTTAAAAAAAATCATTTGGGTCTAATAAATGTTCAAAGAAGCAATTAAGAAATAATTCAGACTGGAGTGGTAATTGACCCAGAGGAAAATTTATGAGGAATTTCCGAGTCCATCTGGAGTGCCAAGGACCAGAGCATCCATTACGCTACTGATGCGCTCCACTTTTTTAGAGAGATTTCTGTCTCTCTTTGGAAAAGCTTCAAAGCAAAGCAGCAGGAACAAAGAATATTTTCTGTTTCAAACCAGGTTACGTTGTCCCTTGCTCCCTGTACCACCGACAGCCCTCAGCTCACCCAAAACTGTCCCTGTTCTCCAGCCCTCCCACAGCTTCTCCTCACCTCTTCGTTTTATCCCCCCGAGTCAATTAATTCCTGGTGTGATCTGACATCTCAACTTAATTTATCTGAATGCATTCAGCCAAACTGGCAGGAAAATGAGGTGTAATTCCAGGAAGCTCTGGGGATTAGCGAGGGGATGGACGTCTCTTGACAGGGTTTGTTTTCCCTGGTTTTGCTGTCCGGGAGCTCTTTGCCAAGCTGAGAGTAGATTCAGAAGAGTTCACCAGAAACATCAATAAAGTCCAAGAAATGTGCAAAAGCTCAACAAATGCACTTAAAAAAAGGAAGTTAGCAAAAATATCTGATGGGCCCAGCGTCCTTCTGTCCCGGGGCAGCAGTTAAAGCACCCAGAGCATCCTCTGCAGTGACACAGACCACAGGGGAGTCCCAATCTGCACAGGAGTCATTAAAGTCACCTCCAAAGCCATTCCCAGCTCCCAAACACATGAGACAAACACAGCTTGGTCCTCCTGCCCCCTCCTTCCTTCAGTGCTTCCCCAAACTGCACTGCTCGGCCTCTGCATCTCCTTCTATTCCATGACCATGTTTGGGAAGGACCAGACCACCAACCTTACAGGGAGACCAGCAGAGCTACTTCTCCTCTTTGAAATACCTGGAAATATCTGAAACACACCTGGAATACCTGAAATACCAACCCAGCTGGTTTTAGGCAGCGCCCCGAGCCCCAGACAGAAGGAAATGGTGTTTCAGCTCTGGTGCCTTCCTGCACCCAAAACCAACCACTCTGCCACTACGAAACCAGGGCTCTGCCATTCCAAAGGCATCTCCAAAAGCACCACGTGGCCGCATGGCACACGGGTGAAGCAGTCACCATCACGGATGTCACCTGAGCCACATGGGGTATGGGGACACCGGCCCCAAACCCGGCCGCCTTCTCTGCAGCGTTGTCTCCATCCCTCCCACCTTGCTGCTTCCCAAACTGGAGGTGGAGAACTCAACCAGGGCAGCTCTGCTCCTCTGCATCCCCTGGCCACAGCCATGGAGGTGACTGAGCCTTCCCCAGCCCTTTACAAACAGCCTTTGCTGTTATTTCCACATAACCTCAGAGAAAAGCCCTTACACTTTGGGTAAGTGAAGGCTAAGACCGCAAATCCTCGGCCGGGTGAGCTCCATTCCCGCCCGAGGGCAGGACCTGCAGGAAGACGCCCGGTGGCAGAGCTGCTCCCCCAGCCTCGAAAAGCAGGGAAAATGCGATTTTCAGCGATTCCCCGCTCGGTGCTGCCTTTACTGGGCTGGCCCGACACTAGATGTCACTGCCTGCTGAGCCCCATGGCAGAGGATCCTGGGGACACCAGGGGTCCACTCGAGGGGTGCAGGAACAAGAGGGATGCACTCGAGGGGTGCAGGAACAAGAAGGATCCACTCGAAGGGTGCAGGAGCACGAGGGACCCACTCGAGGGGTGCAGGAGCAAGAGGGATCACCTCAAGGGGTGCAGGAGCATGAGGGATCCACTCGAAGGGTGCAGGAGCACGAGGGATGCAGGAGCACGAGGGATCCACTTGAGGAGGCAGGAACATGAGGGACCCACTCGAGGGGTGCAGGAATGTGAGGGATCACCTCAAGGGGTGCAGGAGCACGAGGGATCCACTCGAAGGGTGCAGGAGCACGATGGACCCACTCAAGGTGTGCAGGAGCAAGAGGGATCACCTCAAAGGGTGCAGGAGCACGAGGGATCCACTCGAGGAGCGCAGGAATGTGAGGGATCACCTCAAGGGGTGCAGGAGCACGAGGGATCCACTCGAGGAGCGCAGGAATGTGAGGGATCACCTCAAGGGGTGCAGGAGCACGAGGGATCCACTCGAAGGGTGCAGGAGCACGATGGACCCACTCAAGGTGTGCAGGAGCAAGAGGGATCA
>NW_010164266.1:36254-50756 GCF_000695765.1 Mesitornis unicolor
AGGATCCCCTCGAGGGGTGCAGGAGCGCGAGGGACCCACTCAAGGGGTGCAGGAGCACGAGGGATCCACTCGAGGGGTGCAGGACGCGCTGAGGATGGTGGGTTTCATTCAGGAAGGGCCAGGAGAAGCTGTCCCCTCCCCGCGTCCCATGGTGAAGGGGCCTGTGCACCTCTCTCCTCTCCCCTCACAGCACAACACGGCCGTCACTCCCCACACGCCGTCACCAGCCGATGCTGCGGGGTGTCCTGACCTGAGCAAACCCATCTGTCCCACGCCACCGCTGGCACCCAACGCCAACGCCACCCCATGGCCCAGCATGTGGAGAAACCCCACCAGTGGCCTTCAGGGGAAAGAGATGGGGCCCAGTTACCAGAAGAGGCTGTTCTGGGGCCTGCGAGACGCTCCGAGCCCTCAGAGGTTGTCACTGACTCATATATCCACACCCTGACACTTTGTCGCCCAACTAAAACTCACTTGTTTCCTGATGGACCCCAAAACCTTGGCTCCCACAGGCTGAGCTCCCACAGGCCCTGCAGAGAAGCCGCCATCCTCCACCCAGACCAGACACAAGATGGCAACTCAGCACCACCTACACACCCAAGCCCAATCCCCTCGCTATTTCCTACCCCTGGCAGATCACGATCTGATGAGGAACTGGTACAAAACCTCCCAGTTTTCAATCTCAGAGCCCCCCAGAGCTCCTGGTGACAGCCTGGAGAAGCTGGGACAGTGGCAGGTGCCAGCGCCCGCCACCTCCAGCCGGGCCCGCGCGCCTTCCCCCGCTGCTCCCTCTCCAGCCTCCATGGAAAATCACATTACACCGTCCTGGCACGGGAAAGATGGCTGGGAACCCAGCTAGGTTGAGAGAAGAAAACATATAAAAATCAGGAAATACTGAGCAATAAAAGCCGAGGCAAAGGCTGCGGGACAGAGCCACAAAGTGCCACAAGTGTGTTTTCCCTCCAGGCCTGAGGAAATTCAGGGCAGGTTCAAAGCAGAGCTGCAGCCAGCAGAAAACAAGGCTCCCCATTGAAACGCGCTGTGCACGCAGGCTGCCGCCCTCTCCACAAAAAGAAAGGCAAATTTCATATATTTGTGCCGCTGGGGATATTGAGAAGGCGCTGTGCTGCCTGGAAAAGGGCAGCTATGGGCAAGGGACAGCCTCAGTAAAATGGAGCCGTGTCGTGTCAGGGGAGGCCGGGCCCTCTTCTCTGCAGAACTCGATGGGACGTGGGGCACCAAATCCCACCAACAACTACGGTGTGGAGTAAGAAATGAGTGAAAGATGCCACGCAGAGCATCCCCGAAACGCTCCCACGTGTAACTCACACATCCAGCAAAGGAAGCCTTCCCCAACAGCTTCTCCTGGATGCTCAGCCAGGCTCAGGGCTTTCATCCTGCAGCGCCGTGGTGGCTTTTCTTGGTGCACTGCTGGTTTTGGGGTGGGTTTTTTTTCCCCTTAACTCCACAGAACATATAATGTCGAGCAGAGTATAGCGCTCCTCCGCCTGCCAAGCCTGATGTCATGCTCTCATTATGTCATTTGTGGGCCCGCTTTGCCTTCATCTCACAAAAAAAAAAAGGGAGGGAAGGGAAAGGAAAAGGGGGGCAGTGCTGGCTTGTGCCTTCCCCAGCCCTTTTGGTGCGTGGAGCCCAGCCAGAACAGTAATGGGAAAAGCATCCGCAGACGGAGCAGCGTCTGTGCGGAGAGGAGCCCGCTGCAGGCGGGGGGAGAGAAGCTGCACACTAAAAACTGAGATTTTTAGGGGTTGGAGAAGCTCCAGAGGTGCTGGGGAAAGGCGGTGGCATGGGCACAGTTGTGTTCCCATCCAGGAAGCCTCTGCAGTGGCTACCAAGGGGTTTGCAGGAGGGACAGAGCATCTCCATGCAGGGTTCAGCCCCATCCTGCCCCACATCCCATCCCCAGGCACCGGGTGTTTGGGGAGATGCGGTGGGACCGTGCCCCAGCACCGCTGCAGCTCCTGGCAGCAAGGGAGAGCTTTCAGAGACTGCATTGGACCATCACATTTAGCAGCCACCAGATCCATCTGCCACGCTGCCGTCCATCCCTTCCCCAGCCAGCCCAGGCTCCACAACTCACCTCCTTCACCAAAAAAGCACTTTCTGTGCTCCACAACTCACCTCCTTCACCCAAAACGCACCTTCCATGCTTTGCTGAGGCCTGGTAGAAGCATCACTTCGCCCCACCTCATTTTCTGCACTGTGAACACTGAATAATTCTTATTCATCTTCCCCTCTCCTGACTCCAGAGCCTTTCCCAGGTTGCCTGCAGCCCCTCTTTCCCAAGCACATCCTCCAGTGGAAACCATTCCCCTGTTTCTGATCCCACCAAACTCCTCACGCTTCACCCAAAAAACATCCCCAGGGAATATGAAAGTGCTCAGACCCTGGTGGTTCCCATGGCCAAACCCCTGCAGCGACCCAGCAGGAGTCAATGACCAAAGCGAGCAGCAATCGGGGCACAGCAAACCCCGCAGTGCTCCCACCTCTCACCCCACCAAAATCCAGGCTGCACCGCGCCACACCAAGCAACCAGAGGGGACAAAGGGACACGGGACGTGGTCTGTGAGACACAGCAAAGCCTCTGACAGCAGCAGATGGCCCGCACAGCCCAATGTCCCCACGGCAAACACCGATCCCCGGGAAGGAAAGGTGCCCCTCGCAGCAGCGTGTGCCTGACGGCCAGAACAGACTTTCCAGAAAAGAGGAGGAAAAACCCGACGTGTTTCTGCGTGCTCGAGCCAGGAAAAAATTAAGAGGGTTTTGCTGATCTGATTCCTTTTTTTCTTTGTCTTTTGGCTTGCACCTCTCCTAGGAAGCGCAGCAGAAGTTACAGCGGAAGAGGGGACGGAGATTTCTGCCACTGCGGCTACAGAAATGTGAAAAAACACCGATTTTTCTGTGTGTGCGTCACCCTGCAGGGACACCTGGGTGCAGGGACACCCCAGGCACAGGAGCACCCCAGAAAAGGCTCAATATGAAGCACCAGAGCTGGGGGCTGCAGGCTGGGACTGCAGATGGTGGCGAGCACCCTCATCTCCCTGAGGCTGCCACCGCACGATGACAACTGATCCGTTCATTTTGAATCCATGAGTTTCAAACGCCGGCCCCAGTCTCGGCTCCCTCGAAGGAATTTGCCCCCAAAGACTTTTTCACAAATACCCATCTCAAAACTGAATGTTTTTCTTCCCACAGCAACATCGCAGTTGCTGGTATGAAAACGTAAGGCAAGGACACAAGCGTTTTTGCAGTGCTCTGTGTGCTTCGTGCTCTCCTGGGAGGAAAGCACGCTCACGTATGCTCTTGCAAGGTGGTTTTGCCAGGAGATGGTTGGGTTCGACACAAAGCAGTCCCAGCTGCAGGACCACGAGGTCACCCCATCACGGTGGGACCATGAATGGGTCACCCCAGCACAGCGGGCTCCCCTCTGAGCAACAGGGCCGAAGCGATGCTCCTTCCCCATCTCAGCCTGCCCTGTCTTGTTCCACCCCAAGCCTTTCCTGGAGCACCAGCACAATGCAACCCTCAGATTTGTAGCAGTAAATCCTACTCGTCTTGCTGGCCTGGGGCCACAGGTTCTTCATGATCCTGCTGGGGTGCACAGCCAGGGCATCCCCACCACATCCAGGGCATCACCACCACATCCAGGGCATCCCCACCATGCCCAGGGTGTCCCCATCATGTCCAGGGTATCCCCATCGTGTCCAGGACACCCCATCACATCCAGGGCATCCCCACTGAAACCAGGGCATCCCCACTGCAACCAGGGCATCCCCATCACGTCCAGGGCATCCCCATCACATCCAGGATGTCCCCATCACGTCCAGGACATCCCCATCCTCCAGGCTGGAGCTGAGACTCCAGAGCGGCTCCTGGGATCCCCGCAGCCAGCAGCTTTCCGCAGACTTTTCCCAAATATGGTTAAAAAGGGACAAAGCCACCCAAAAAAGGGGCCGTGTTACCTCACGCAGCGACGTCAAGCTCTGGCAGGGCCTGCTCACAGGCAATGGCATCGCGCGCTCCCGTCCCCCTCCTCCCTGGCCAGGGGGGCTGGCTGGGGGCTCTTCCACACAGGAGGCTCCCAGGAACGGGGGCACACAGCACGGTTCCTTTTACAAATTATTCCGAGACAACCACTGACTTCATCTCCTCATGCCCAAAAACAATGGAGCCAAAGGGAAGGGGGGCACCGGGGACCTCCTGTGTTTGTGGGGGTCAGCAGGAGTGCTCCAGGGGGACCAGGAGCCGGCTCTGGGGATGGCCACTGCCATCAGAGAGGGTTTTCAGGCCAGGTGCCACCTTCTGAGCCACCCCTGGGACTGGGGCTGGCGCTGGATGTGGTCCTCCCTCTGCTGCCAAGAGGTGACTTCATGTGGCACCAAATGCAGCTTGGATCACCCAGCCCCGCTCTGGTGCTGTAACATCACCCGAGAGGGTGAGAACGGGGAAAAGCTTGGGCTTGGGAGAGCAGCAACCCAAATATTTGAGTAAAGTTAATGCCCGTAATTAGTGCCGCTCGTAAAGGAGCCGTCTGCAGCCCCATCCGGCTGCATGGATCCCTGCAGACACGCATTTGTTTCAGGGGAAGTTTACGAGGAAACCAAAGATGCGATAAAACCAAATTATCACCCCATCCCACAGCTAAGAAAGGAGGCCGTGCTTCACACCTGCAGCCCAAATCCAAGCCCGTTCCTCACAGATACCCACTTCATCCCCAAAAAAAGCCCCCATCGCATTCCCACACGCAGCTCTTTCACGGCCCTGCTCCGGTCTCCTGAAAACCCAGAGCATTTCCAAGTCAGCACATTCAGAGCCCAGTGCTATTTGATTTTACCATGAAAAGCGAGCCCTCTGTAAGCTGTAATTTAGGAATTACACAGCTGAGCTACCAAGTCCTTCATCTTCCTCACAAAAAGCAACGAGATTTCAATAAACGTTTAGGCATTATTGATATTAATTCACCTCCGGGCCAGGGGATGGAGCGGATAATCTTTGTGTCCTGTTTTATTATTATCCCATTTGTATTAATTTGAATCTGAGGCCTTTGCTTGGACAGCTCTCCTCTAGGGACGTTATTGCTCTGTGAGAACAACCAAACAACGATGTTATTTTCCCTGGTACGAGGTTTACGGGATGCAGGAGGCACCGGGTGCTGCTGAAACAGCATCGACAGCAGCGAAACGTCCCCAGAGCCAAGACACAGAGAGCTCCAGGAAAGTCCTCTCCAAAGCACAGCTCCAGTTTGCAAACACCAACACGGTGTGAAAAAATACCTGTACAGCCTCTTCCTTGGCAACCTTTGGGGCATCCGTGTTTTGTAGCCCAAAAGGAGCAGTGGGCGCCAACACAGGATGGGACTGGGAACCAGCGACCTCCTGGTCATCCCAAACACCCTCAGCAGATTTGTAAAAACCCCAATGCCGCTTCCTTGCTGAATTTGGACTGCGAGGCAGCTGAGAGCAAGTGAGACCGATAAGGCAGCAGTCAGGTTGGACTCTTTAGGGCATCACCTCCCCTATGAGGACAGGCTGAGAGAGTTGGGGTTGTTCAGCCTGGAGAAGAGAAGGCTCCGGGGGGATGTTATAGCGACCTTCCAGGACCTTATAGCCACCTTCCAGGACCTTATAGTGACCTTCCAGCACCTTAGAGCACCTTCCAGGACCTTATAGTGACCTTCCAGGACCTTATAGCCACCTTCCAGGACCTTATAGCCACATTCCAGGACCTTCTAGTGACCTTTTAGGACCTTACAGCCACCTTCCAGGACCATATAGCAACCTTCCAGGACCTTATAGTGACCTTCCAGCACCTTAGAGCCACCTTCCAGGACCTTATAGTGACCTTCCAGCACCTTAGAGCACCTTCCAGGACCTTATAGTGACCTTCCAGGACCTTATAGCCACCTTCCAGGACCTTATAGCCACATTCCAGGATTGGATGTGATTCTCTTTAAAGGTCCCTTCCAACCCAACACAGCCTGTGATTGTATCGCTGTCCCCATGCAGTGGGGACACCAGGAGATCCCTGGTCATTTTGGTGGCCGTATCTCTCATCGCACACGCAACCCACACCAGCCCTGGCCAGGTCCTTACCGCCCAGAGGACTCCCATCCCACACCACATCTCCCATCCCTGCTCCCGATGGACCACTTCACGCCCAGCAGCATCGCCGCTCTTTTCTGTGCCCAAATCTCCATCTCCTCCTCTGCGCTTTGGCGCTCCCAGTACAGCATCACCATGGGTTTTGTTTTCCTCGTCTGCTGACAAACATCGCGAGGGAAATCAACCCTCGGGGCTCCACTACAACGCAGCTCCTCAAGATGACTCCCCTCACTCTTACATTTTGGAGCCAGTATTTAATCCCTTTAATACATATAGTGCTGATTTTTTCATTCCAACTCCTGACAAATATATACGACATGGAGTCAAACAGCTTGCAGCGGCCATATGTGCATTACATCAACACCATCATCTTCATCCACTCCATCTGTAAACGTACTTAAAGTTCACGAGATCTATTTTCCATCAGTGAATTTTCCACGTTGATTGCCACTAATTACGCCGTCCCCTTTAGCTTTTAGCTGATGGCCACGCTACGCTCTGCATTGCTTCACCTTGGGCTAGAAAATCAGGACACCGGGCTAATAAATGTTTGCACATCCCATTTACCTTCTGTGAACGCTGGCGCCGTGTTCGCTTTGATCCAGGCCTTGGCAATCTCCCGACTGCCCCAAAAGCCACTAAAAGTGAGCACTAATAGCCCAGAGGGCTCTTCTTTCGGAATTCCTGGATGCAAAATACCTGAACTTGCTAGTTTAAGAAGGTCTAACATTAATAGCAGCTGCTCGACATCCTCTGCAGTTCCTGCAGGAGTGGAAAGTGTTTCATCATCCTCCTGTGACACAAAAACATCATGCCTGGCGTTTTTCCCAACAGAAAACAGAAATATTTACTGATCAGCCCTGCCTCTTCTGCCTTTCCGTTGACAATTTGGCCATGCCCACTGCCAATCCGACCATGTCCATCTATCAACAGGCTAGCACGACTTCATTCCCTTAGCTCCTAATATACCCGAAAAACCCTTTATCCTCCTCAGCTCTGCTACCCACAGACTTTTCCATCAATTCTTCTGCTTATCAGTGTTGGATGGGCCTCAGATCTCAGTCCATCCTCAACCCTACCAACATCTCCCTTTCCCTGCGCTGTATCTTGTATATTTATTTTCCATAACTGCCTTCATTTCTCCTCCAATCCCCCTTGGTCTTCATGCAGGGTTTAAGGTAGCCCTGTATATCCATTAATACAGAGGTGCAGACCCCATCCCCAAACCAAACACCCAAAATTGGTTCTCCCCAGAGACCCTATGGGCCAAACAGCACCAGAGGCAGGGTTCTCCCATCCCGTGCAGTAAAAAGGATACCCAAAGAGACAACTACACCAGTAAAAACACAAGTGAGCTCCTGGACCCTCCTATGCAACAGGACCAGCCCCAAAAGGGATGGTTACAGCCTTATTTTGAAGTCCCAGTTGCTGGGGCTCCCATTTGCCAGGTTTTTTTTCCCACAAAACCCTTATTTCAGTGTTCTCCGCTCTCCACACCAACCTTCCTTTGGTTCAATTCAACCCCAACTCTCCCTTTAACTCTGGCGCACCTACATCAGCTCCTCCTTGTCCTTGCCACGCACGCCCACGGATACCTGCGGGATGTTATTCTGCACCCCGAAAGCCCAAATTTGCACCATTCTTCCAATCCACCTCCAGAAAACGGCAATTTGTGGCCCTGTGTAAAAGCCCGTCATGCACGGATCTCATGGGCTGCAGAACGGGACCTCTCTGCAACCACCACGTGTGGCCCAGCAGCCACCCAGACCAAGGCTTGCTGCAGCTCCAGCAGAGATTTTGGGCTTATTTTTCATTTAAATTGGGTGCTATTTGTCACCAAAGGGGCTTTGAGGGACATCAAGGGGCCCGGTACAGCCCCACAGGGCCCCGTGCGTGTGTGTTTGTTTGCGATTTGGTGAACGGGGCTGCTTAGCACGCCGAGTCCTCCCCGCGGGGAGGATGTGTTGGAGCGGATTGGCTCGCTGTTCCCCGAAGGAAACATCTGCGCATTCCAGACACATTTGGTAACGGGAGTGAAACCCATCCTCGAAGTGAAATTTTACAGCCTCCACGGCGCAGAATAACGATCGCTGGCAAGGGCCAGTGGAAAAGTAACGTTTCACGTATTATTGCAGGGAAGCGGCTGCCAGAGCCCCCAATTCATCACTGGGCCGCGTTTCGGGAGCGCAGCGGGGCCGTTATGTAACCAGCTCCTGCCCCAAAAGCGGCTCCGGCTCCGTGTCCTGATCCCTTCACCCACGGCCTGCAAGGACCCAGCACCCCCTGCCCTGAGACGGTGACGATGGCCACGGGGACAAACGTCCCCTCTGTTGGTGTCCCTGAAGAGACCTCGGTCAGGCCTGGGGTTTGCATTTCTTCCAGATGCCAAATTTCTCCTCGTATTAAAGGAAAACCTCAGGAGGACAAGGACAAGGGGTGTTTTTCACAGCCACCTCTGAAAAGCGGTGTTTGCCACAGGTCTCACAGAATGTGAGGAGTGGGAAGGGACCTGGAAAGCTCCCCCAGTGCAACCCCTGCCAGAGCAGGATCACCAGAGCAGTCACACAGGAACACGGCCAGGGCTTTGGGTGTCTCCACACAAGGAGACTCCACAACCTCTCTGGGCAGCCTGGGCCATGCTCCAGAACCCTCACACTCACAAAGTTTGGCCTCATCTTCAGCTTGAACCTCCTGTGCTCCAGCTTGGGACCATTGCCCCTTGTCCTGGCATTGGCCATCCCAGAGCAGAGCCTGGCTCCTTCCTCCTGACACTGCCCTTTCCCAATGGATCCCCAGGAATGAGGGCACCCCTCAGGCTCCTCTGCTCCAAGCTGAAGAGCCCCAGCTCCCTCAGCCGCTCCTCAGCAGGAGATGCTCCACTCCCTCCATCACTTTGTGGCCCTGCTGGACTCTTTCAAGCAGTTCCTGTCCTTCTGGAGCTGAGGGCCCAGCACTGGACACAAGATTCCAGATATCTGTCTCCACAGCAAAATGAGCACCAGAGGGTGCTTGTTCTGCAGGAGATGTGATGCTACAGACCTGGTTAAACCCTTTGGGCACTGGTTTTCAGCCAACCCGGTCTGCTCCTGGTGGCCACGGGGCAGGTGACAGAAGAGGGGCAGTATCTGAGCAGAGTCCTCCCCCTCGCTGTGCAGCGATCCCTAACACAGGATCCAAATATGATAAAAATGCAGCTGGCGCTAAAAAAGGAAAAAAAAAAGAAATCCTCTAAAGGAAAGCAGGAACACAAACAGCAGTGGATGCAGACACAGCTACGGGGGAGGAGGAAACAAAACGTTTGGCAGCCTGCAAAGCAGCAGGAAGAGAAGAAGTGAAGTGAGAACGTGGGGGAAATGAGTCCTGTCCTACAGCAACCAGGCCCTCAGGAAGGGAATTTCACAAAGCTCTGCTATTCAGCTGAAGATACCACCAATGTAGCCAGAAACTCTGCTGATGAGGACTTCTCTCCACAGACACAGACAGATACACGCATACACACATACACAGAGAGGTATTTTGCCTCCAAAAAGACTTTCTTCTTCAAATACATTATATCAAATACAGAAACCATCTGGGACTGCTGCTTCAAACTCCTAAATATGTGTTTCATTAAAGGACCCAGACAGCACTTCTGCAGGAGTTGCTGTGTCTATCAGTGAAATAAAACCCTTCTGGAGAAACTGTCTGAACGTGTGGTTCACACTCTGGTCTGCTGGGCAGTAACACAGGGTCAGAAACAACCCTAGAGGTCTTTATTTAAGGGGAAAATACAGCAAATCTGACTCGTTAAGCAGCCTAAACCCAGTGGAGGTGTGCAGGCTGCGGTGGTCTCACCCGTGGGTCTGTGTCTGGGGTGGTCTCCATGCACCACGGGTCCTTCTGGAGCTGGAGGTAACGGGATTTCCACTGCTCCCGGGGAGAAAGGGCTTCATCTGCTGCTTCCTTGTAAACACCTCGCTAGCACAAGGGCGCCGTAATTCAAAGCCAGGCCCGTGAATCCCTACTGGAACGGGAACGCTCAAGGAATTCACTGAACAGCGGCTCTGGTTGATGTTATGGGCCATAAATCGTGGTGAAAACCCGCAGCCAGCCTGCTCTGCAACGGGACAGACAGACAGGGAAAAGAGGATGGTTTACACAGCACCACAGGACAGGCCTGGCCTTAATCCCCACGTCCTGGTGCCGATGCCCATGCACACACCCCCATATTTATTCAAATGGGGTTGTTTGGGTCGGAGGGCTCTGCTGAAACATCTTCCTTCTGAAAACAAAACACAACCAGAGCCCAGCACGGACCCGCCGGTCCCAGTACAAAACGCATCTGCGTGGTTCTGGCATTAATATCCCATGTGGTTGCGTTGCTTCCTTTCAGCATTAGAAAGTCTCCTGCGATGCAGTTGGAATATTTCTGCTCCCAAAAACGCCGACGTTCAGAGGCCCCGGCGCAGGCACAAAGGGAAACGAGCGGCAGGGCCGCCCCCTCCAAAAAAACCTCATGAGTGAGAGGATGAACTCTTCCCTCTTGGGAGTTTCAGTGAAAACCATGAGGATGGAAACCTCCTCCAGCCAGGAGCCATCAGAGGGGTTTGCTCTGGTCACGGGCCACGTTTTGTGCTTCTTGAATGGGCCGCTGGGCTCGGTGCAGGTCCTCCTCGAGTCCCATCGTGTGATGGACATCGCTGGTTCTTTCCGCACAGTGTCCTCCTCTGAACCCATCCTGGTTTCAGCCCTCTGCACCCCTATCAATTAAACTCTTGTGTTTTAGCCACATCTCCCTCATCAAAGCGCCTTTTCCTGCTCGACCCATCAAAACAGCCAGCAAACGCTCCTGCTGAGAAGGGCAAAGCACAAACCCACACGAATTACAGGGAAATTTAGGAGAAAAGTTGTCAAGCAGCAATGGGACCAATTCAGCCCTGAGGTGCGCAGATGTACCCCAAAACCCCACTCGTTCCCATGTGTTGTACATCAAGAGATGCCAACACCTCAACGTGCCAAGGGTACAGACGGCACAGCCGACACCGCAGCAGCGACACAGCCGCGGAAAGGAAGGGTTTGGATCTCACGGGTTAGACAGGACTTGCACGTCGAGCTCCCTACCCAGCGCTTGGAAAATTTAAACTCCAGATAGGAGAGAGCCAAAACATTAACACAATCTGCCTGGGATGAATAACTGGCCGCGCTTCTGCCAAGCATTAAAGGCTGATAACTCCACTGTGCAGCGTTTCTGGAGGTACGGGGTGGAGACCAAAGCACAGATCCCTGGAAAGAGCACGCTGCAGTCCAGCCATCGGCTTATCCTGGAGAGATGCAGCTGACCTGCAGATAACCTGCTCCAGCACCGCTCCCCTCAGCTCAACTCTGCATGGCCTGACCTCCACCTGCCCACAGCAACCAGGAGAATTTACCTCTGGAGCAGCCAAAGACCCCCCTGGGCTCGCTTCTGTTGGCTGCAACGCGGCTTCTGTGCTGCTTCACCGCAGCCCACGGACCTCCAGACACAGCGACTGCTTCCCACTGCCTGCTACCCAGAAGGATGAGTGCTGCAGGGCGAGGGGACAAGCTGGGGGTGTCGGGGTTTCACCCCACAGCAGCTGAACGCCACGGAGCCGCTCGATCTCCCCCCTTCCCAATGGAGTGGAGGAGAAAATCGGGGGAGAAAGGTCAGAGCACTCGTGGGTGGAGATAAAAACAAACGCTGATAACAACAATTAATTGTAATAGTATAATAAATTGTAGTAATATTAGGAACAACGATAAAGCACCAAGTTACACTGAGCTCACACAGAAGCCATGCACGCCCAGCAGTGAATACAGATAAGATAACGAACGATGATAGATACAGAGAAGATAACGAACACTGCGGACACAGCAGCTCCCGAACCAGCAGGAGGCCTGGGGAGCAGAGCGATGGGTGAAACCCTCCAAGGATGACAACCACTGAAGACAAAGAGAGCATCCCAGGTAAACTCCACAATTTATAGTGAGTGTGACATTTCTGGCATGGCATAACCCACCTTGGCCAGCTGCTCTGGAAGGACTTGGGTTTTGCTACCCCAAAAACCTTGATCACCACACAGCAGTGCCAGCCGAAAACTAAACCAAAGAGTCTGGTCAACGCCGCTTCCAGTAAATCAAGTACTGATTTTATCGTGAGGCAGCCACAGAAAGGATCACTTCATTCACCTCAGACTCAGGTCACGTCAGGGATCTGTTAAAGGAAGCTTGCTACCACGTCTGTTCCTTGCTCCCACAGGACCAACGCCTGTAATCCCTTTTTTTAAAACACCATTACATGGAATAAACTGTCTAGGGGGAGGAAAAAAAAAGGCCTTGCAGCTCTGCTAATCTTCCTAATGATTTAATACCTGCAAATACTACTGGGAGGTATTCCTTTCCTGATCGCATTAAAAGCTGTCGTATTAAACATCTCGCCACACTTCGGCATCCTACTGCGGCTTGCTTTTTCCTAAACAAAGCCAATTCCCCTGGAGACTGAGCCGCAGTTTTAGCTCCCACCAGCTCCCCCCTGGTTTTCAAAGACCCTCTAAACGCCGGCGTTAGCCCTGGCACAGATCCTCCACGTAGTAGCAAAGCTAAACAGGGTTTGGCTGTTCCTGGAGAGACCCCTCGCCGCCAGCACAAATACACAGACCACGCTGTGCAACCTCTTCCAGCGGGACAGACACGGGCAGTTGCGGACTCACAATCAGCCACAGCCCCCCCTTTGCCTTTAATTACTCTTTCTTGCTGGCAAGCAGCCCTTCCCTGCAGCTTTTGTGATGCTTTTTTACCCCCCAATTTCTTCATCACATCAGCGAGCGCAGGCAGGGGACATCCCCACATCCACAGCTCAATTTCGGCATCCGCAGCCCCATCGAGGACCGCTGCGGTTCAGGTACCCGGGGTGAAGTGTTCACCTATGTACAAGCCCAAAACAAGGCCCATGAAACACCCCCGGCCCCCTCAAAACCTCCGAAAAAGGCTGCAGTGGTTTCAGGGGCCGTGTCTGTGCTGGCCCTGCGCCCGGAGGTAAACCTCACCAATGGTGGCCTAATGCTGCACACTTTGCTTTTAGTTTTATTTATTCAAAGCCAAGGGACGTTTCTTGCCCAGGCCAATGTGTACCAGCACATCAAACTGTAAACCACATTGAATTATCACATGCACTGGGACTGGCGCAGGGGCTCAGCACCCCGTGGGGCTCCCCTGCACCCCTCACTAAATGCTCGCAGGGACCGGAGCGTGGGTGCACCAAGCTCTGCCCCACACAGCCCAGCCCGTTCCTCCACCCCAGTTTCAAACACCTGCACCAAAGGGGCTGATTTTTACTCTCAGAAATCTCTTTTTTCTCCATTATTCAGCTTAAATTGTCCCCAGTTCAGGTTTTCTCCAAAGCTCCCAGGCACGGGTCCTCTGATAAATCACCCGAACTACAGGCGTCTGCTGCTATCCAACACCCCTGGCCACCGCGCATTTCATGACTAAATATCCCAATATTACATTACAAAATGACCCTATTCTTCATACACTGAAGATAAAAACCCACAAGGGTGGCCGTGTAAGAGGGTGTTAGCGGTGAATAGAAACGACCACTAAATTTGCCTTGCTGAAAATGGAAAGATGAGCGTGAACCCAAGCAACGCCAAGCCCAATAAAACACTAAAGCTCAAATGCCCCCCAAAAGTGGAGGCTCCCTGCCAGCACCATCCACGGCCTCTGGTCCCAGTACAACAGCAACTGGAAGGAGACCAAGGGCAGGCCTGGCACAGCAGGACTTGTAAATCCAGCCCGATCCCCTCTCAGGCTCCACGAGGAGACCCAGGAGGGTTTCGGCAAACATCCTGGGTAATATTTGGACACCGCAGCGACGTCAAGAAGTTTCACGTCCATAAATCAGAGCTCACAGCAGCCCTGCTGGCAGAAAGAACATCTGCCCGGCTCTGGAGGCACGCCGAGCCTCGGACGGCATCGTCGTTCCTCAGGATTTATGGCAGGCAGCAAATTAAACTGCATCTCTGGGTCCTGTGTTAAATCGCCTTCTTGCCAAGGCTAAAAATTGCTCCGCGGTGTAATCACAAACCGAGGCAGAAGAGCGAAATAACAAATCTCATTCCCATGTAATAACAACAAGTTAGGTTTCCATAGCATCCCTCTCCCTCCCGGATCCAAAGGGACTTTGCCAGCTCCGGTCGCAGGGAGTGATGTAAACCCCGCCGAAACGCAGGCGCTGCTCTTTAGGGGCGCAATCCAGCCCTAAAGAAGAGTTTGGGATGGAAAGAATGGTCAGAGCACAAGGAAAGGGATGATCCTCCACGTGCTGATGTGGGGACAGGCCCTGATCCATGTCTAGATCAGAGCAGAGGAGCTGCTTCCTGCT
>NW_010164266.1:50787-59290 GCF_000695765.1 Mesitornis unicolor
GACTAGGCCCAAACCTCTCTGGGACGGGGACAAATGCAGGTGAGGAAACCACAACCTGGGTATCTGTGGTCAGAAAAGGCCACATGTACTAAAGGTCACGTACTAAAGGACAAAACCAGGCCATTTTTTGGCCAAATCATGCTGGGATGGCTGCCCCTCAGCCAAACAGCATCAGCCTGCACCCCAACGTCCCTCAGACTGAGCTCTGCGTCAGTCAGCGGGTTCAGGAAGATAAGGATCCCAAACTTTTCCCAATAAGTCATCTGTCTGCCTTGTCTTAGCGCTTGGAAAGCTGTCAAAGAGCTACTGCTTCCCTCAAGATAAAAGAAAATAGGATATAGGGATGATAACAGCAGCAGGGAATGAAGAGGGGCTGCAGACGGGCAGAGGGAGCGAGGAGCACGCAATGCAGAGCTCCCCAGCCCTGCACAGGCCTGATCTCAAAGCAGACCCAGCCACAAAGCGCCTTTGCTCCATTTTCCAACATTTTCCACCCCCTCCTGCCAAGAAAACGCTCGAGAGCTGCCTACCATGGTGGAAAACGCTTCCTGCCACCCAGTCCTCCCAGTTACACCCACACACCCGGAGGGACCGGCATCAGCGATGCGGTGGGATGCAGGCGAACATCAAATATGATGGTATTTTTGTGAAGCTCCCTGCTCCTATGATTAAGTATCATTTGAGCGAATAAAAATGTGCATCTGAGGTGTCTGGTGTGTTGGGTTTGGGCTGTTTTTCTTTTAATTTCCTGCTGCGTGAAACACGAGGAGCAATAAAATCAAATCCTCGGAGACAAGTGACAACCGTTCAATGGAGTAAAAATAAAACATCCCAACGCCTTCCTAGCCTGCGTACGCCACAGCTACGACATGCACGGCTGCCTACACAGGTATTAGAACGGGCTCCAAGTCCGGACTTCCTCACTTATATGGGTTTAAATTGGATCCCACGAGGTGTTTAAGGCCACCGTTGAACTGCTAACGCGCTCTGCAGCGTGACTAACGCCAACCGGGCTGGTTTTCACTGGCATTTGGTGGGGTTTTCGCTCCGTCTGCCTGTCGTTGCAGACAGGAGAGCCAAGCAGAGCAACGAGTGAGTGACAGACTGTCCTGGTTTGAGCTCAGCAGAACTGATTTTCTATTCAGTGATGTTACTTTCCAGCTCAGTCTCTTCTCAGTGCCTGAACTTGCTCAAACCAGCAGCGTGGTTTAACAACAGTGTGCGCTGCTACAAGTGATCATTACAAGGCCACTGTCTCACCATGGGGGCCGTGGCTGCACCTACAGGAGGAGCAGACCCAACCCTGCCCAACCAGGGATTGCATCCCACACACGCCACACTCAGTGCAAAGCCCAGGGATCCCCAGTGGACGCTTCCAGCTTGGACCCTTCCTTCCCTCTCCACCCCTGCAATGGCCTAGGTCAGCAGCCAAAGCCTCGCAAGCTCCATCAGCACAGAAAGGCCAAAATCTGACCTCTCACCTATGGCTGCATCCACCATCCCAACCCTAAAACCACCCTGCATCCACCATCCCAACCCTACAACCACCCTGCATCCACCATCCCAACCCTACAACCACCCAGTAACCACCATCCCCAACCCTAAAACCACCCTGCATCCACCATCCCCAACCCTACGACCACCCAGTAACCACCATCCCCAAACCTAAAACCACCCTGCATCCACCATCCCCAACCCTACGACCACCCAGTAACCACCATCCCCAACCCTAAAACCACCCTGCATCCACCATCCCAACCCTACAACCACCCAGTAACCACCATCCCCAACCCTAAAACCACCCTGCATCCACCATCCCAACCCTACAACCACCCAGTAACCACCATCCCCAACCCTAAAACCACCCTGCATCCACCATCCCCAACCCTAAAACCACCCTGCATCCACCATCCCAACCCTAAAACCACCCTGCATCCACCATCCCCAACCCTACAACCACCCAGTAACCACCAAATAATATTTCTCAAGGTGTGAGTGGTGTCTGGGAGATGAATGAGGGTTGGGAGGGCGAGGAAGTCAAACCCAGTCCTGGATCTAAGACCTCCTTCATCTGTACAGTACTCAGCACAGCCCTGGGTTACCAACAGAGTGAATACTCACCTCTGAACAACAGAAATGCCGTACAATCCATCGGATCACGGGATAAAGACTCCAAAACTGACCCTCAAGATGCCAGCTGCCTTTTACAGCTTCAAAGACTGCATCAATCTCACCTGAATCCTAACCAACCCCTGTATGTGTCCCTGTGGTACCTGGCTCCAGACCCCTTCCCAACCACTTTCACCCCAAAAAGGGGAATGAGAAGATGCACTCAGCCTTGCCATAAGGGACGTAGTGGATTCCCTAAAGCTGTCCTCTGGAATAATGACATTAAATGATTAATTTCTTCTCTTCCTTCCCTTTTCTTTTTCTGAAGTCTTTTTTTTCCTCTACATTTCCTTACAGATGCCTCCAAACGTCTCCCGCATGGGACTTCAGGCTCAAAACCTAGAAGGCACCAACATTCGGCCTGTTTCGGTTTATTTTTAATCTCCAAACTGATGAGAGGTGGTTGAGTCACGTTTTGGCTGGCAGGGCTGGACTCATAAGTAACTGCATCCCCGCTATTTTATTAATTAAGATAAGTTTCCCCATTCTGTCTGAGGTGTTGGCGATGCCACCAACTGCTGCGAGAAAAACAGAGATATTTGCCTTGTGTCTCGGGCAGGGGAAAGGCAGAGATTCCCTGCAATCTCCAGCCCAAGCACCCAAATTTAGAGGTGCAGATACACCCCATTTCCAGCTCGATCGGGTTATTCAAGCACCTCCTGCCACGGGGGAGCTCCACCCTCAGCAAGAGGCAAGAAACCCTACACACACCAGGGCTACTGCGACCGCTCAAGTACGGTTTTGCTTCGCATACCCCAATTTCCTTTCCAGCAAGGCACCAAAAAAAGCACTGAGGGGAGAGTGTGTGGCTGAGGAATCCGGTGAATGATTAACTCCATCCTACCCATTAACCGCTGCTCTCCACTCCCCCGTGCCTCGCAGAAACCCCAGTCCCAGCCAGCAAAGCCATGCCAAAATCTGATACCCATTGGTTTTGCTTGCAGAGCAGTCAGCTGATGTGGACGGCTCCGGCTCCGAGTTACAACACATTAAGGGCAGTAATGATTAAACCAGGACCTGGGCACAAACTCACGATGTGATGTTGTTCCTCTTGTCACACCCAATTTCCCTGAATGAACCCTGCTTCCTGCGGGCACCATGGAGGAAGGGTCCTTACACAGGACCTCTGTGCGCATTGGGGACAGGGCAAGGATGGCTCTTCACAAGGCAGCAGGAGCACACAGAGACCAGATTTGCTCTCCCCACTCCGAAATGAGCCCCATCTACACCAGGTTGTGCTGCATTTGGACCAGGATAAGATCGAAAGCACAGCTCTGCTGGTCCAAAGATGCTCCGGAGCAGATGTGTGTGCACCCCCAGCACATCACCTCATTCCTGGGGATCCATTGGGAAAGGGCAGTGTCAGGAGGAAGGAGCCAGGCTCTGCTCTGGGATGGCCAATGCCAGGACAAGGGGCAATGGTCCCAAGCTGGAGCACAGGAGGTTCCAGCTGAAGATGAGGCCAAACTTTGTGAGTGTGAGGGTTATGGAGCATGGCCCAGGCTGCCCAGAGAGGCTGTGGAGCGTCCTTGTGTGCAGACACCCAAAGCCCTGGCCGTGTTCCTGTGTGACTGCTCTGGTGATCCTGCTCTGGGGGGGTTGCACTGGGGGAGCTTTCCAGCTCCCTTCCAACTCCAAATAATCTGTGATCCTGTGATCACCTCGCTCTGCAATATCTCAATGTCCAACCAGGCCCATCCACACGTGTGAGCCCACGCGTTGTCCACACCACACTGCTCCTCACCGCACCGGGAGGGCCCGGCGCCGGGCCTGGTCTCAAACTCCCTGCATGACCTCAGGCAGCTCCCTGCCCTCCACCAGCACAAACTGCTGCAGCCTCGCCCAGCCGAGAACAGGAAAACTTCCTTTTTCTTCGGCCTTGTCTGTTTTCATGGCACGATTCGGAGGACAAGGCCTGTTATTCAGTACGCTTGTGTACAGTACCCAGCACTACAAACTCCTGCCCGGGGCTCATGGCACAACACATGAAAAAATCCCAGCTCCTAGAGGTTTGGGTCTTTTCTTCAGGCCCACACATACCACGGTACCATACAACTGAATATCCGCACTTAAAATTAAACTCTTTGGTACCTCTGCATACAAAAAGATGCCAGCACTGCCGATGTGGAATTGACTCCCCAGATTCTTCCTGAACACCCTGTCAGGACAGCAAGTTTTGGGGTCAAACACTAAAAGTTCAGGATCTCCTTGTACTAGGAGGGCTGCACTATTTCAGAGGAATCTGCTGAAAGCCCCTCACCACCACAACCTCTCAGCCTTGCTTTTTCCTATGTGTTGAAAGAAAAATGAGTGGTTTTAGAGTCAGGATGGTCCAGCTGCTCTGGTACCAGTATGCACCAGTAAAACACAAGGTTGAACAAGTAGTCTGGAGGACAATAGCAAGAAGGGGTCGAGGCACAAGCGGGGTGGGAAGGCAGTATCAAGGTTACCAGTAAACCTGATAAAACGAGTGTACACGTGTGTTTTGCTGCCCTTTACCTTGCTCAGACTGAAGATTCAGCTTCCCAAAAGCTGGTGTAGGACAACACTTCGCTGCCTTCTCCCAAGGATGGCGCAGCACCACACGAGTCAGGATCAGAAACCCAAGGCATTTGTCCAGCAGTCAAGCATTTAAACCCTCCACAAGCATTTAAGCCCCATAAATAACCAGTGCAGCACTCCCACCAGGCAAGGGAGCAGCGGCCCCATTGCTCAGCGTGGACGGATCAGCGACAGCCCAGCCCACACAACAGGGTCGGAACCGAAAACTAAACCACAAAGTCCCTTTCCCCTCTGCGTCCCAGCTGTTGGACAACACTGCCCCCAGTAGCTCGGCTCTCCTCCCAAATTAAGGTACGCGCTTCACTTCCCTGGTTGCAAAGGGAGAAGGACAGAGGAGGAAGCAGGTCCTGGCCTAAAGCACATTGTACACGGCCTGCACAGCTTCCCAACCTCCGGGAACTGCATGGAAAGCAAATAAACACAAGAGCAGCTCCAGCACCACTGCTGCTCTCCAAGGGACTGAGCAGGAGCTGTGGTGGGTGCGAGGAAAAGGTGCTCCAAGGTGGGGATCAGAGCAAGGACCCGCAAAAAGAGAGCGCCCAGAGCAGGGCTCCACATTCCCCAGAGACCCAGGGCTCTCCCATGACTTAGGAAATGCCTTTCCCCAGCAGGGCATCGAATTTGGGAGAAGCTTTTTTCCCCCAGGAGCGGGGATTAATTTCCAAACGTGGTCTCCTCTGAAGTTAGGGGTGAAGCTTCAGGCCTGGATGTGCCACAGCAAGGCAGGATGCAGCAGCGGTGCGCTTTGCTGGCTTGTTCAGAGACCTGATGGCTGGCTCTAATTAACACTTTAAATGCTGCAAACCCTAAATTACACCACAAGGTAACACTCCAACCTGACTGGCAGCGTAACATGGGTCACAAAGCAAATCCAAGGTAATATAAGTTAAATTGGGGGCTGTATCGGATGCAAACCATGCACATAATCACAGACTAAACTGCCCGAGGATGCTGGCATTGCTGCGTGGACACTCCACTGTCCTGCAAGCACTGGGCAGGCAGAAAGCATTTCAAGAAACGGCCAATTTCTGGGTGCAATGAGTGACAACAGGGGCAGCAGTGAGGGCCACGGCTCTCAGAGCTCATTAACTGCTGGTTAATGAAGTTATTTTGTGTTGTAGGAAGCACAGAATCGAGAGTCAAAGATGCTCCCGGCGCTCCCTGCAAAACACGGGGTGTGACTTCTCCCTAAATTATAACTCGTGAGTGGTGCTGTGCTGGTCTGGCAGGGCCTGGGTACCACTCAGCATCCTCAGCTCTGCTCCCTAATATGAGCTATGCCCTGCAACAGCTTCGTGCACAAAAAGGCAGCTTTCTCTTTCTCTTTCTCTTAAATAAACCCATTACTTACTCTGGTACGACCTCAACCCACCACACAGATTATCTACACTGAATTTTCTTAAGGCAACTGGAAGAGTAATGCAGCCTCGGCCCCTTCCAGCTTTGATCTCCCCACGTCCGTTTTGCCTGCACTCGATTTTTCAGGACTTCTGATGCAAACTTCGCGCCGCTCGGCGCAATCAGAGGTTGCAGATCCAGGCAGAGCTCAGTCTCTAAAGCCGGCGACTTCGTGTTTTCCCTCTGCAGGAGTAAAATAACGTTCCCACACTCTGATAGAAACCTTTGCTCTGCACAGATTTAATTCATTACTTATGAATCTCTGGCCAACGCCACTTCAGCCATGGCAGTGGCTCCCTATTTCCAGTCGCCTGCTGTGGCTGGGAGGACAGGGAACCTTTCTTTTTACCAAGTAGTGAAACACTTGAGGCGAGATCCTGAGTAAGGGCTTCACCGAGTCGTTCCTTATCCAACTGCTCCCATCTAGAAAACCAGGTAGCAATAACGAGCCGCCCTCTACAACGGCTTTACACAGCGTTGGTGGGGAGCCAGGATATTTTCCAATGGAAACTCCTCTCCCAGGGAATCGCCCTGTGCTGTATTTCAGACGAGTGCTTTGCTTTGGTTGAGGAAATCAGAGGTTATTTCTTTTTAACTGTGCTTAGGTGCAGTGTCATGATGCTGCAGAGTCCCTCTTTGTCCTGCTGGAGTCATTTACGAGAGCAGGGTGGCAGCAGCTCTGCCATCCCCTCCAGGGCAATGCCCGATGCCAAGGTTTTGCTTTTGGATTCCCTGGACCACCCGCAGGTCCCAGGTAAAATCTACCCCTACACTACAAGACCCCGGGGATGGTGCAGCAATACCCAGTACTAAAGGTGCCAGTTCACTGCTCTTTCCATGTCCAAACTCCTCCTTCCCAAAACTCGCTCTTTCCAGGAGCCTTCCCAGCCCTTTCCATCGGGGGATGCAGCTCCATGCACAGACCTCCAGGTCCTCACAACGCTCCTGTCACCTGTCTGGGGGTGACAAGGCCAGACCCTGTCCCGCTCCTCTTTCTGTGGAGGAAACGCAGCTTAAATGGAGGTGTCTGGGGGAATAAAAGGAGACCTACGTGGCCCCACCACGTGAAAGCCATTAAGCAACAGCACAGAAGCAACCCATGAGGCAAAACCCGTCAATATTCCCATACTAACAGCAAATATCGGGGTGCCCCAAGGAACTGTGTGCATCTCCTCAAAGTTAAACCTTGTGAGGCCACTCCTGATGGCTCCACAAACAGCACAAAGACACCAGAGAGCCCAAAAAAGCCCTGCAAGGCCTCTGCCATGCACAGCCCGGGGTCTGTGTGCCAGCGCCGCTGTTGGAAATGCGGCATTTGGGAGCATCGGAGGCAGGAACAGAGACATCTGGTTTTTCCGAGCCACATTTGGGAAGGCTGAGCCGTGTGCTCAGCCCCCAAAACACAACCAGCCCAGCTGTGTGAGGCAAGCGGATGAGGAGAGAAGAACAAAAATAGCCTCTTCTGGAGCGCTCCTTCAAGCAACGCGAGGCCGCCCTGCAAAAATAAACACACGAAAGGGAAATAGCATGGGGTTTTTCAGCTACGAGAGGGACTCGTGTGCTCAGGTCACTGCTGCACGGTGAAGGGACGCATCCCCAAAAGTCACAGCCCCGTGTCCCCCACGGGACTGGACACAGACGCTGTCACCAACCTGCCCCAAACCAAAACCCGCAGCTTCAGGCCGGCCTCCTCCTCCTCCCCCTTCCCGAGGCGTGGTTTTGAGGCAGAAACCAGCAGTTTTGGCCAACACCACTGGCTGGGCTCTCGCTTTCCCAGGCTTAGCTGTTCCTCCCTCAGGAGGACTCAGCCCACACCCTGGATCCTCTTTTTGGAGAGCCACTCCCACCTCTCCCTGACCATGGAGCCTTTGCTGCAGCAGAACCCAATTAACCCGTTCCCCGCAGGACCCAGGGATGGAGCCGGGAAAAGCCTGGACAGACCCCACAGCAGCAGGAGGGAGGAGAGGCTCCACTGCCCCTCTCAGGGCAGGGAAACTGCTCCTGCGCTGCTGGATCTGCAGAAATCCTCCTCCCTGGCGCAGCTCGGGTCCTGCGGGAGCCAGGGCCGAGGTCCTGCCAGGGGATGTTGCAATGGAGCTCGAGGAGGACATTGCTGGGGATCTGCAAGCACCATCCTCAGGAGGTGGGCACAGGCCCCAGCCTGGGCCACGGGCTGGAAACCTCAGCTTAAACCAGCGATCAGAGCTCGAGAGCTTATCACAGATGTGGAAAACAGCGTTGCACAGAGCCAAATGTGTTTCTATACACAAGGAGCTGGCTGTATAGGAGGGCAGAACACAAGCTGCCCAGCTGTTGGCGGAAGGACAAAAGGGCACGGTGCGGTGTTCAGGTACAACTTCGGATGAGCAGGAAC
>NW_010164266.1:59321-63786 GCF_000695765.1 Mesitornis unicolor
CTGTGTCCTGGCTTGGATCTGGAGCTCGTGTCCCTGCAGATCACACCCCACAGGCTCCTCAAAAGCCAGGGCTGCTGCCAACCATGGCTGGTGATGCTGAGGAGCATTTGCCAATGGTGGTGGGATGAGAGAGCCTCATTGCTCCCAAAACTGGGGGAAGAGACAGCCCCATTGGTCCCGAAACCAGGAGAAGATACAGCCCCATCGCTCCCAAAATGGGAAAAGACACAGCCCCATCGCTCCCAAAACAGGGGAAGAGACAGCCCCATTGCTCCTCACACGGCACAGGACCCCAGACTGGAGGTCACGCAGAGCCACCCCATTAACACAGGCACCATGACCGAAAAATGCCATAGGTGGGAGATTACCCCCAAGCGAGCATCATCTCCTTCCATCAAATACCATGACCAAACTGTCATCACACTATCTTAAAACAGGTTGCTAATTAAACTAAGAATGACACTGGATTACACGGGAGCCTATGCCACATCTGAAACTGCACCTCAGAGCTCAGCTTATTGAAGTTTTTCCTATTCCTGGTGCCAGGACGCCCAAGAGATGCGCTCATTCCTAATTGAGGGGAACTGTTTTTACTGTTAGACTGAGGAACATTCGGCTTTGTTTCGATTATCTCTGCTTAAATCCACTGCTGGCACATCAGAAAAATGGATGCAACCTTTTGGGGGAAAGAAAGGAGTCAGAAAGCGAGGACAAAATCCAGTTACTGGTCACAGTCCCCATAATAAACCACAAATGCTCCCGATGGTCAACGTTGTGATGCTCTCCCTGATGAGATGTATCCCTTAAAAACAGGACTGGCTGTAATCACATGCGTTTTGCAAAGCAAGAACTGATGTCGTATTTCGATCTGGCATGTTTAGTTTTGGCAAACCCAGATGCCAACTCAGCTGCAGTCTCTGAGTGAAACAACGGCCTTTCCACATGAAAAACGAGCTAATTCCTCACTGCAACAGCAGGTCCACAAATAAGGGCTGCTCTGTGCAGTGGTCCAGGGGGGTTTTCTGTCACTGCCAGGGTTCGTAGGTTGGGCTGCACCGAATTACTGCAAAATCTTCAATTGCTGGAAGGGAGAACCCGCTGGTGCTGTTCGGGGTTATTTCATGGCAGCAGGAACGCCTTCAGATGTCACCTCTCTGGATTTAAAGCTTTAATTTTTACATTAAAATGTTAATATTTCGTTGGGTTTTTTCTTTAATTTTTAGTTTTAAAAGACAGCGCCGCGGTGACGCTGCCCCGGCACCAGACCCTGACGCCACCGCGCAGAATCGCCTCCCTGTTCACGTTTCAACGGCAGCACAGTTCGCTCCTGTGACCGGGCCCCTGCTCGGCCCGAATGAATCCCGATTGCAAAATATTTATCTAGCACCTCATTTGGGCCTTTTTGCCCCCCTCTCCAAAATTCCCTACAAAAGAGAAACGCAGCCTTGTTTTCGCTGGGGATACGGCTGCTCGTAAGAACGGCTTCCAGGCCCTTGAAGTTATTTTCTAGGAGCAGAAATAAAGCTATTTTGCCTTTCTGGACTGGACGCTGCTGTACGGACACGCTGCTGCTTGGGGTTTTACCTGAACTGGATTTTACCTTTAATTGGGTTATTTTTTCCCCCCCAAAAAAACCCTTGTGAAGACACCTTGAGCCTGGAAAAGGCTTTCACCGTATCCCATCACGATACCCAAATTTAAAACATCACAGACAGAATGTTCCCGACTCATAAAATCTGTTTATTTTAGGTGAAGTCACCGGCGAGGCAGCGTAACCCCAGGGCTCCCCGCCAAACCCACCCAAAAAACCCCTCCTGGGTTTTGGATGGAGATCATGACCCCCAAACCTGCAGAGCTCCGCTGATAGCTGCACCCTCTCACCAAATACAAATGGTATTTCACACTAATAAGGGAAAAATAAGGGAGTTTCTACCCTGGTCTCATAAATCAAGGCTCCCATCTCCACTCCAAAACTACCACGGCAATAAAGACGCGTCAGAAACGGCCGATACTTGCAAGGGAAAGCCAGGAAATCTTTAGGAGGTTTCTTTCCAGGTGAGGAACGACAGCAGCGACACCAGCTCATGAAACAGCCAAATCTCACAGTAAAAATGATCCAAACCCAGTGGTGCTGCACCAGAGGAGCTCGGATCAGAGCGTTTCTCCATCGGGGATGCTCAGAGGTGCAAACGCTGCCCCTTCCAGCGCAGCTTTTCACGCCAAGCACTGCAAATTCTTTGGATAAACAGCCTTCACTCTCCATCCCCACCAGACCTTGTGTTACCCTGCAAGAAGCCCATGGGAAGGGGCCAACGTTCCCAATTTGGCCTGCCCGGAGCCTGCTCCCCGCTCGGTACGGCGCGTCTGCGACTGGCAGAGCTCATTTCCTTCACGATTCCTTGCATGGGACGATTCTCCTGTAATAAACAGCGCTGCCCAAGCTGGCGTCTCTCCCTTCTGTTATTTTCTTCAATTTCCTCCTCCTATAACGAGAGGAATTCACCTCCGAGGCCTTTCTCCTGCAGCCAGAGGTACGGGATCGCATTTGCCGGCACACGCGCCTGCTGCAGAATCGGGGAGTTTGGTAACTTTCCGAACTCGGCCTTTTTTGTAAAGGCTGTTTTTGCTTCAGGCTATTCTAAAAAAGTTTCGTCGAGATATTTGTTGAGAGAATAGGCAGCAAATCGTTTAAAAAAAAGCATTATTTACTTTATCTGTCAGTGCCCAATAAAGTGAACGTGAAATGAATAGGCAAAACCGCTTGCGCAACCACCCCGTGTCACGAGCCAGAGCCCCGCTCATCCCGACAGCAACGAATCTGGGAACCTCGCATGGTTTTAGTGGCACCGTAAGTGCTCATCTTGCCATTCCCAAAGGCAGGAGGTCAAACGGGGCAGAAAACGTCTCCCCAAAGGAGACTGGTGTGGATCCAGCTCAGCACATCTCATCCACCAGAGCATCACCCGCTGCCGGGCACAGGACGACGCTGGGTGACAAAGACAGCTCTGCCGTCCCTTGGCTCTCCCCCTGCCGCAGCGCTATAAACACGCGTTCCTCCACCAAAAATCAGAGGAAGGTGTCAGTAACACCACCCTGCCGTTTCGGGCCCGTTGTCGCAGCAGATTTCCCCTTCCCGCAGCCCGGGAGCTTTGTTTCGTTGACCTGCGAGAGCTTTATGTCCGGCGCCAATTTGTCATCGCGTAACGGGATCTAACCCAAAACGTCCTGGGAGACTCGCAACTCAGCGCCTCCGAACAACAATAACATAAACAGGCTCAAACACTCACTGGCAAAATTAATAATCCTAGAAACACAGCGTAATTACCCCAGATCCTTCAAAAGCCAAACGAAGGACGGATCATCGCCGTCTTCAGCGGCTGCTCTGCAATGGACCAGCGAAGCGCTGCCCGTTTCACCTCTGTCCCAACGGCTCAGCCTCCAGAGCCGCAGATCCCCACGTCAAACCCACAGCAGACAACACAGCATCGCAAACCCCTTCATAAAAAACCAAGTTTTCCCCAGTTAGGGACTTTCTGCAACAACAACGGGTATTTTGGGTGGAAAAGTCCGCACGTATCTCGTAAAAAAAGAGCTGGAAACCACCTCGGCCGCTGGATTTAGAGACGCGCATGTTTTCCTGAAGTTGGTCTAGATGCATCTTGCCAGCCTGCAATTTAATACTCACCGTGGTAATCTGCAACTTCTGCACTATCTATATCGACACGAAAAAGTGGAAACTTAGTTCAGGCTACGCAAATAGAAAAGCAGACCCTCAACTTATTGAAATACCAGGAGAAATTAGTTCACGGGGGATTTTTTTATTACTGTGCCAGGCCCCACACCACCGCTCGTACGTGAATCACCCAGTGCTTTTTGTCTCCCGGAGGGCAGAAAAGTTGCTCCCTAAGGAAAACAAACTTAGGTCAAATAAATAAATAAATAGATAAATAAATAAACAAACCCAAATTTTTTTCCCCTGTTTCTTGCACCACACGGTAACTTTATTGAAGTGTCTGAGCACTCTAACACCCCTCCACGAAACTGAGCTTTCAGACTGGTTTTCCCTAAACAACAAAGTCAGCATCCGGACACAAACACAGGCATCATCCCATCCTCGCCCTTTCATGGGGTAACTGTTATTTGAACTTGTCAATTCGGATTTTCTGCTAACAGCGTTTAAACCGCATCCAACTGCTCACTTCCCGACACCGTTCTCCTCCTGCGATTTCCTCCAGAACCTCCGAAATTAAACTCCTGGCACAAAACCTCCCACCCCATCGGCTCGGCGCGGCAGCCCCCGTCTTTCTTTACCCTACACTTTGCCCAGCGCACCCTTTAGGCGGTGACAACGGGCGTATCCAGCGTGCCCGGGGGTTGCCAACACTTGGCAAGCGTTACGAGGTGACCCGGTTTGGGCTGAACCCCGAAAACGCCTCTCCAGGCGCGGAGCCGAGCGCGTCCCCTA
>NW_010164267.1:0-1045 GCF_000695765.1 Mesitornis unicolor
CCTGCTGGGAGCGGGGAGCTGCTGTCTGCCTGCCCTAGTTGGAAACTGAGACGAAGCAGAGGTCTGCCGGCCTGGCAGGGGGATCTGGGCCTCCCTGTGGCCTGCGCAGCCTTGTGTGGTGTGAAGAGGGGTATGATTTTACATCCTCAGCAATTTGGGGTTAATTTGGTTCATAATACGTACGTGTAGAGTCACAAGTGACCCAGCACGGGGTGTGTGGGGACCGACAGGGGTATATAAGATAAGCAGTGAAGTAGTTCTACCATTGATTCTTCTGCTGACTAATTATACTCTTTCTCAAGTACTTTGATGTTGATGTCTTTCCCACCCTGTCCTTTTCATGGCTTTTTTTGTCTTTTAGTGTTTTTTTTCTTTTAACTTTTTTTTTTTGTTAGTGCCATAGATCTTAATAAAGGAAGTAGGATATAAATGCAGGAGGGCATCTGGGAATGTACCACACTAGTCCTGTTAAATTTTGTTTTTATGGCAGCTATTTGAGTCCTTTACCATGACTCTAAATGACATACAAATTACTAATTAGGGAAAAAAACCCCTTATTTGTTAGAAGTCTGTCAGTCACTCCTTTGAGATAGCTGCTGAATTGATACTCTAGTACAGTAGGCCTCTGGTGACAGACATGATCTGAGCAAATTTTTTTAGTTGAGTTCATCTCTTTTTATATGTGATCATATGGAAGAATTTTTACTGTGACAGATAATAAGCACAGTGTTTTTGTTATACCTACTTATATGCTTATTTCTTAACATCAGAAAAGTTGCTAAAAGAGGTTTTTATGTCGAGGAAATAAAATTGCTATGAAGCGACAACATTACAGTTGTTCAGGTATGGGAACTTAATATTTGTGAATTTGTATTACTTGCCTGCTATTTCACTAGGAAAAGTCAGATGCTAAACTTTTATTAGCATGGTGTAGCAAGTGGTTGGAGTCCTGAATTCTGAACCAAATTCTGTCTTAAACCTGGTCCCTGTGAGTGTGCTGTACTTTGTAGAAGAGGATATCAGCACATGAAGGAAAGGTAGGGAA
>NW_010164267.1:1076-3130 GCF_000695765.1 Mesitornis unicolor
AAGTTGGCTGGGCTTAGCACTCAGGATGTTTAAACTCATGCTTTTTATTCTAGTGGCAGTGTGAGGGTTCCATATTTTGTCTGCTTTGAGTGAAATGAGTTCTGGTTGTAACTGAAAATAGCTGCTCTTTAAATAGCATCCTGATACAACTGTCTGAAGGTACCTGTAAAAATCTATGTCCTAGCAATTTTTTTAAAATTAATCTTTCATAAATAAAGCTACGATTTGCTTTTGAGGTTCTGGAATAAGGGAAAAAAGATTGGTCTGCAGTCAGCTTTGGAGTTGTCACCCAGCCTTACCGAAGTAAAGGAATTTCAGTAGTCACTATTTCTGTCAATACAGTGTCCAAATGCTAAAAGGAACTTGCCCACTAAATTCACATGCAAAAAGAGAGGAGAGGAGAGAGGAAAAAAAAATCCCAAACCAGAAAAACCCAACCAAACAAAAAAAACCCACAAAAACCCAACACCCCAACAAAATGAGGGAAGTGGGAGGGAAAGACCAAAACATAAATAGGACTTTGTTTTGTTTTGTTTCTCTAGCCTGGAAGTGAACAGAAGCTGTCAGTTGAAGCAAACAGCTGTCTGCCACACGGTCATATACACTTGCCTCAGATACACGAGACTGGTGATTTTGAAAACAATATGCTGATAATCTGTCCCTTACCAAAATATTTACATTTGGCACAGGCACAGCAGCATTATGTGCACTTCTTTGAAGGATCCTCCTACTGTAGTGTGATGTGCTGGTGAATCTTAGTTGTAGCTGTTCTTCTATTGATAGCAAACATTTCCATTAGGATAGAGGGAAATTTTATGTGTTAGTCCTTATATACAAAAAATAACAAAATCATAAACCAAAGGTGAGCTTACTCTACTCTTAAACTTCTCCGTCTTTGTTTCTGATGGGTGTAGTCCTTACTGTTTTACTGTGTGCCCAGTTGAAAGAGTTATTTCTGGAGTGAAAAGCTGACTTGGACTTTTTTTCTCAAGCTTACAGAAGTACTGTGTGAGGCAATATGAAACAAAAAAAAAATATTTTGTACTGAATTCTGAGAGAAGAGAAATAGAATAAGATGGAAGTGAAATGCTTTGAGAAGCAGACCATGCGACTGTTTAGGCAAGTGATTTGATTACTTGTGTGGTAATTTGTTTTCAAAGAGACATACTTGGTAGTAGATGCAGAGAAGAGACCTGGGCAATTCTAGCAGAGCATGTCTACTGTGTTATTTTCATGTTCCTTTCTTTGATCTTTGTAGGAGAGAAATTACGGAAAAACGAGACTTGTTTTTATTTAGCTATGTGATCTTGCTGTGACTTTCAAACTTGTAATTTATAGGCTTCTGGCAAGCTATGGATATGCTGCAATAATAGTAACTCTTCCCCCCCCCCCCCCCCCCCTCTCTATCAGCCTCCTGCTGCGGTTCACAGATGATACGTTTGACCCAGAACTTGCAGCAACAATTGGTAAGTATGTGCTGATGCTACCTTAGAAAAATTTATACCAACTTCAGTACAAAATTGTAGTTTGTTCAGACTTGCCTAACTGGTAGTGAAGTTCAGACATGTCTGCTACTCTGTGAGGGAAGAATGATGTGGACACAGTTTTAGCATGCGGTGCTTATTGGTATAGAGCATTGACTGCACTGGCCTTTAGTTGTCCCCTTTATGCAAAATTATCTCTTTGGCTAGGAAAACAGGTATAAATGTCACCCTTCACCACAAAGATGGAAGTCATAGGTATGGGCAGTGAAAAGCTCTAGTGGAACAACTTGCAGTTCACTGTTTACCAGCATTTCAGGCTGAAATGGAAGTGTAAGAGCTACTGTTATGTCTCCTACTGATTTACCTGTGCAAGATAGATACCAAGTTGTTTCAGTAGCAATATTGCTGCCCAGAACTTGTGTTCTGTGCAATATACTTGGTAGCTATCTTAAGAAAACCTAACACCCCTTTTAGTAGGGGACGTTAGCTCTTGCAACTCCTGACAATACTAGAATGTACTGGACTTCGTGTGTGTCGTAGTTTACGGCTGGGGTGGGCACTAAAACCTGG
>NW_010164267.1:3290-26705 GCF_000695765.1 Mesitornis unicolor
AATATATATACAAAACCAATATAAAATCCTCCCCGCAATGACGAATACGTCACCAGAGGCTCTGCGGAGCCGGGTACTGGAAAAGTCCCAGACCAAACTCAGCAGCAGGTGGGAGCAGGATGCAGAATACACAAATCAGGATCAGCAGCAGATGAACCAGCAAGGTTCCGCTCAGGCCTTGGCCTCTGCAGGATCGCGATGGACAGAAGGGTCCAAGATGGAAGGGCTCCAAGATGGAAGAATGGTGAAAAGGGAAAAGGCATGAGACCCTTGTGATCTCTCGGTTTTTATACCGAGTATGACGTATGTGGGATGGAATACCTCGCTGGTCAGTTTTTGGGTCTGCTTCCCCCCTCCCGTAGGTGCAGACACAGCACCCATGATGAGACAGCTGACCTTGAGCATATCTTCTAGCAGCACTGTCTGGGAAAAACATGCTGCTAGTTTTCAGCAAGTTCAGTCACTTAAAAGAGACTGAGCTGAAAAGTAAAATCACTAAATAGAAAATTAGTTCTGTTTAGCTCAAACCAGGACAGTGTGGCTTCTGCTTTTCTTCTTTAGGGAGGAAATTACAATGTGGCTTTTTCTTTTCTATTTAGTAGTAGGTTCCTTGACCGCTAGACTCTTGAGGAAAAATGGAAGAGAGCTGAGAATCTAGAGCTGCTGGGGAAAAAAGCAGTGATGTGTCATTGCTGTGTTGATATGATACCTACCAACAGTGAAGTCAGTTGTGTTGGAGGAGAGTGACCCAGAATGCAGCATATACTATGTGTAGATGGTTATCAAAGGAGGCAAAATGGAGCTTATAAGAATGTGATGCAGCTCTGCCAAATCAATAACTGCAGTAATGGAAAACAGAGATGACTTTTCCACTCAGTGTATTTCAATTGCATTTTTCACTTTCTCTCTAGGAAGACTTCTGGCTAAGGGACTTGTATCAGATTTTTTCTTTGAATTCAGCTGTCGGGAAAACAAAGCCAGCTCTAACTGGTTAAGAAGTCAATAAATCAATTTTTAAATAGTTTTAATTAATATTAATTAATATTAATAAGATACAGGAGTAATGTTTCATGTAAAGCACTGAGCAGCTGAGGAGAGGAACATGTTCATTTCATTGCTTGTAAAAAATGAACTTGTGCAAGTAGCCCTGCCTCAGTTCATGGGGGAGGATAGGATGGAGGAAAACAGAAACACACCAGACCAGGTGGTGAAGATGGCAATCTTGTATTCTAATCTACATAGTTTTGGCACAGTATATACTTCAAGTCATGTTACTTTCTTGGTATGTCCACCATGTGGGCAAGGAAGTCAGTGCAAGACAGCTACTTCAGCTTTTGTGATGTTTTGGATACCAACAGACTAGTTCTGGCTCAGTGTGGGCATGTTTTATTTGTTTGTTTTTCTTAACTGTGTGTGGGTTTTTTCATTCTGCTGTTCATACATAATGCTCTTTACCAATGTCAAAAGTTGACATTAGTGGACTACTTGAGAAACTAAGGAATTATTTCCTGAAGTAGCTCCTCCTTGGGATTTGTCAACATGCACAACAGCATGTGTGGTAGCTAATTGTTGACTGTTAAAGAGCAATGACTCAAAGTTTACTACTGGCAGATTCTACCCTGCTCTGTTTCTGATGTGGAAAAGAAGGAAGAGTATTCAATGTGAGCATTGCTTCAAATAGAGTTTGAGTTCTGAAACAGATATACTAATCTGGATTGAACGTGATCATTTGGCAGGAAATGAAAGATTCTAGAGATACTCGCTGATACTTGTAGCAGTGTTGTGCAGTAGTAGCGCTGCTGTGACTCCAACTGTGAAAATCCTGTAGGTGCTGTGTGGGAGCACTTCTGGGGTAGCAGACTTTTTGAATTTATTTTTTTTCCCACTTAACTGGAAGGGGAACAGAATCTGGGTTGTTCTTATTTGGTTGGTGGTTTTTTTGTGTGTTGGGTTTTTTTTTTGTTTTGTTTTTGTTTTAAACTACTAGGCTGTGACATAGCCATTTTTCTGGTGAACATATTGCTGAGAAGCAACATATCATCTTTAAATTCAGGGCAAGATTTGTTGTTCATATAGATGAAGTACTTGGAGTGAGTTCTTGGAGGTAGCTTTTCACTACTGCATGAAGACATATGCCAAATTCAGGTACTTGCAAGATGGGGAAATACTAAAATACTTTGTGAATCTTGACCTGAATTTCCCTTTGTGCTGATTTAAAAATATTTTGGTTTGAGTTTAGGGATGGAAGAGACTTTTAAATAACTTTAAAGCTTTTCTGTTGAGGTTGTAGAGTATGGTGCTTTTCCAAAATGAATGGATTGACTACAAATAATGTCATCTTTCACTGTCATTTACATACTGACTGCTGAACTGGTTAAAGTGACTGTGTTTTTTAAATTTGGATTAGAAAGTGAACAGATAACATGCTATATGTGGTTTTTTTTAAAAAAAAAAAACATAAACAACCAAACCTGCACATAAACCCACAACACTGGGGAAAGTCTTGGGTGCAGCATAACTGGTCCCTTGCAGTGACCTGTTGAGATATCCCTTATCTTTGTAGCCCGCACAAACCTACTGGGTGCGACTTAACTGAAATCTCAAACTCTTGTTTTGTGTGTGGTTTATTTTTCTTCAGAACTTTTTAAAAAGTCCTGGGATACTCTCATAAGAATAAATTGCCTTAGACAAATATTTTTATTTCTATACCTACAGTTGGATTAACTGTTTTATTCAGCTTAGTAGATCACCTGTCCTTGCATTCTCTTGAGGCAACTCATTCACCAGGCTTCATCACAGGAGTCTTATCAGCCCAGTATTTTCTGTTGTCCTTACATCTTGTGCTTGTCTTTACTTGCTTGCTCTTTGAATGAGAGATTCTAGATAAGTGTTCAGTGCAATCCCTATTTCATAAGTGAAGTAATGTATTGCACAGATCTGCTGTCTCTTAACTTTTTAGCTTTCCTTGCACTTGAAGCTCTCCAACTCTAAGCTGCCCAACTTGCCAGTGACCTACAAGACAAATAATACATTCTAGCCGATTTTGCACTTCCTGTGAACACAGCATGGCATGCTGGCCTAAATGCGAGAGCAGCAGGAAGGTGACAGAGCTGTTCCTGGCAGACTGTAAGTCTGTAGTGTATTAGTGTGTAGCGCTGAGATGGTAGGTGTCAACACACAGGAGTGCAGTCTAGTAGTGCTGTTGTGTTTCTGGCTGCCTTCCAAGGCATGGTGGAAAGCACTGTCAGCATTCTGCTGTCAGGGGCAGAAACATCACTCTTGCAAAGCTTAGAACTGGCATCTATCACACAAACACATCTGTATTTCACTGAAGTATTTAAGGAACAGAAGGACCTAGTTTGTTCAATTTAACAAGGTTTTCTTGAGCCAGATATTTTTTCTGCTTGTCCTCTTTTATGACAGACTGACAATAAAAAAACCTAGTTCTTTCAAATACTTATTTTTGTTAACTGGCTTTTGTTTGTGCTGGTATACTAGAATTATATTTGCCACTTCTTGATTGCTTTAAAGGATATATTTTGCTGTGCTATTAGTTCATTTTCATACTTCTGCTTTTCAGTAATTGGTCTGTAACACAGACAGTTTATTCACTATTTTAGTTTCTTAATTCATTTGCATTGCTCATCCAGAATTTAAAGTATTATCTTTTAATTTTAAGCCAGCAGCAAGGCTAACACAAAGGTCTAAATGCACTTTCCGTTAAACAAAAATTGCAGAACTGTGCAGGCACAAGATACTGAATTTGTTTACTCAGTGGGAGACATATACTGCAGCTTCAAAATATACCTAATAGGTTTGTCCTAAGGCAAAAAAAATCCTTCTTGAAACTACTGTGACATACCTGTGATTTGTTAGGTTAATTTAGACTTGTAATATCTACAGTTACATGTTTGGATGTCAGACTAATGGACAAAAGAATTCACTGTGATCCGTTGGACATCCTGGCTGAACAATGGTGATTTTTACAGTTTAAGGGAAGAAATATGCAATTATAGTGGAAGAAGAGATTCTGTTAGCCTGAAAGTTACTGTGAGTGCTGAAAAATTGGCAGGACAGGATTTTCTTCAGGATCAATTTGAGTCAACTTGCTAGCATAGCAGCCTTCTATGAACTAG
Source organism: Mesitornis unicolor (assembly GCF_000695765.1). Lineage (NCBI taxonomy): Eukaryota > Metazoa > Chordata > Aves > Mesitornithiformes > Mesitornithidae > Mesitornis > Mesitornis unicolor. Next base: position 7,427 of record NW_010164267.1, read on the forward strand.
TTGAAGTTCTAAGAACTGTTTTTTACAACAAAGTTAATATTGACTGTTCTGACATAACTCTAGAATAATGTACCATCCTTGCACATGGCATGGAGCATTATATTACTGCTAACTTAGGAACTAGGAGTCTTAGTCCCTGTAAAAATGGAGTTCTGTTCAGTTACTGCAAAAGTTAATGTACTTTGGGAACACTGCTTGAAATAGAGTGAGCTTCTTCCAGTGCAGAATTTAGTGAAAATCACTTGACACTTCAGGGTACACTACTGAGCTGAAGCTGTGAAACAATGGAATAAAAATTGTGTGTATTTTTTAAATAAAGCACGTTTAAACCTGAGTTGCAGTGAAGTTGTAATCTTGCAGTGTGCAGTTTCTTAAGTATCCTGTATATGCTTTGTGATTTTAACATATTTTGGCAGGTGTTTGCACTTGTTTGTAATCTGCATGGCTTTAGGAATATAAGTGCAGCACAATTATCATGAGGCCCTATTTAAACATTTTGTGTTCAATAGTTAAAACAGAAATTCTTACTCTTGTAGCAAGTACAATAACTGCTATTTTAAGTCAAAGTACAAAAGTTTTTCTGTTACACTTGAACGTGGTTCCTACAAATACATCAACTTTCCACACTACTGCTTCATTTCAGGGCTGCTGCCTGGTCAGGGTTAAGAGTCATTCCAAAATAATTGAAACATACTTCCAGTTACTTGCTATTGGTAGCCTAAGGATTAAATTACAGCAAAATGCATCATAGCTGTACTTAGCCTCTCAAACTGATGAGTGTTGCTATATCTTTTTAATTTATGCAGTCGTTAGTATCTTGTCCTCCTTGAGTTGAGTTTTGTGCAGCTTATCCTTAGGCAAGTGATATGCTGCTAGTTCCTGTGCATTTAAAAGAAGGGAGAGATTGGGGGAAACTACCAGATGTTGAGATAGATGACTTGGCAACAGCAGAACTGTTACCACGTTGTCTGTCTTTTTTTTCTTGGTCACTGAGCACAGTATTGGCGAGTCCTTGATGTTGCTGGAATCCCTGCAAGAGAGATACTGCCTAAACCCACGACAACTGCATGTTCAAGTCATCCAAAGCTTATTTGACATGTTAGAGGAATTAACAGTCATCTGACATTATTTCTGACAAGGTAGCAGTCATATAGTAGATGAGTCTGTATCAGTTTACCTCTGCATGAGGCACTTGATGGCACTTGATCAGATTGTTGGAGATTGGGAAGCAGAGCAAATGACTACCTGAATGCAGCTTCCTTCTTTATTTTGAAAATATTTAGTTCTCCAAAACCATGGATGTACTCAAGGAGAACACATGCATGAGTAATGAGTAGAAAGTTAATCCATTTGAATTATAAACTTGAATATTTGTCCTGGAATATGTGCTTTAATACAGGAAATTTAGTATATGTCTTACTTTCATAAAGCACTTTGAGTCAAGGGCTTAAAAAGCCCTTGGGCTTTTGCAAAGCCTGTCAACAACAGGACATTGAGTTTTGAGCAAGATTCATAAATAGCTAATGAAACTTACTCTTCCTGCTCCTGTCAAAACATAACTTGTTTTCCGAGTTTGATTTTTTTTCTCTCTACTTTCTCTTCCAAAAATAGCTGCAATATGTTTGAAGAACTAAAATATTTTTCCTCTCTAGGTGTGGACTTCAAAGTGAAAACTATTTCAGTTGATGGAAACAAAGCTAAACTGGCAATATGGGTAAGTGTCTTTTAAGTCCGTAATGTATTGCTTTGCTTTAGGAATAGTGATGGCTTGTACAGTGTACAGTTTGTATAAAATCCATCTCTATTAAATATGAAGGCCATGTGGAGTAGTGGGATGTTAATACTGAACCATTCGGAAGGTAATGAACTGTGGGACAGCTGGCTAATAGGACACTTCTGTTGCTTATGAGCTTTCTCTGCAGCACTGATTCCAGGTCTGCTTGGGATCAGAGTAGAGACAAAGAGGAATAAAATGGTACTAATCAGTCGGACTTTAAAACAGTGAATGTGCCATTCCTAGATTTATTTTTTTTAGTGAGTAATTAGTTCTTTAACTTCTAAAGAGTTAGCCTGCACTAATCTGAGACTTCCCTGTATATATTATTCTTTTCTGTATTTAACAGGTTTTAAAGGGGTGTGCTCCTTAACCTAAATGTTATAAGCAAAATTTAGTAGTGTATTAATAGGTTGAAAATTACTGTTGCCTGCTCAACTTATGCTCAAATAATATCTCCCAGAACAAATTTTAGCCCTCGTACAAAGACATAGGCTGGAGGTTAGTGTTATTTGTAGCAGATGCAGCTGAAAGAGAGAGAAGCAGTGTCTTAGTGTTCAATGTCTACTCTACTTAAAAGTAGAACTTCTAAATTCATGGCAAGTGAAGAAAGAAAAAGTGCTTCTAAGCTTTTTTTAAACATTCTCTGCTCTGCAAACTAACCTCCACACTTGTGTGACTCAAAGTGACTTTTGAATATTGGGACCCGGTTCTGACTTCTTGTAGCAAGCAAAAATAAAACCTTGTTTCTCACGTAAGCAAGATACTTCCTCTTTACTTCTTGGGAAGTAGTAGTAGAACATGAAATACGTATTGCACTACTTCTGTTGCTTTAGTGTTTCATACCTAAGCTAACAAACAGGCCTTATGTCTTGTGACAATAGCAATCATCACTAAAATAAGTGAGTTTGACAAGAAAAATAACTGCAGCAACTTGACAGACAAATAAATATATAGGAGGAGAAGCAGACTTGATGGCAGAATGATGAGTGGTCATGGGATGGAAAATATTGCATAGGACTAACTTAGGGTTTATCTTTTCATATTGGTGAATATGCAGAAATAATTCTGAAGTAAATTGGAAAAGAAAAGCTTGTGAAGGTGTATCATGATGCAAAACCAGTTTGGGATGTGTGAGATTGACTGGGTGACTTGTAGAATGTTGTAAGGCCAGTTCAGTTATTCAGGTTCTTTGGGTGGGAACAGTTTGAATGCACAGTGTTTCATGAGTCACTTCTAACCTGGAGTAACTTGGATGAAGTTACTTAAATCTTCTATGCGTAAAGTCTGCAATGTGTGTGCACATCTCTGATAAGAAAACAGCATTTTAATTGGGTTTTTTGCAGAGCTGTTGACACTTGAAATTTGAGGATGTAAATTCAACTTTACTCAAAACCAGAAAAACATCTGAATTATTTCTGCTTCTGCTCTGTCATAGCATGTTAGATGCATTGATTCTAGCACTGAATCAAATCCTACTGGACCCAGGTGATAGAAGTGAGGGAACTAGTTTTGTTGCCATGGATTTTGATGCTTGTTACAAAATCTTAGTACTGCAGCTATGCTGCTTCTTACTGGTTGCTGCTGTACTAGCTGCAGAACAAATGCTTCTGCAGAATTCGCTATCTTATTGCTATATAGTCCAGTTATTTACTACACCTAACAGCTTAAAGGTGTTTCCCAGGACAGACTACATACTCTCAGAAGTTAATGTGCTACAGTAAAATACCAGGGGAGGGTATAAACTCAGTCTGGTAGTTGAATATACTTTGAATCTTAGACTGTATGTTCATTAGAAGCAGGATACCTGAGAGCTAAATTACACTCTGCTCAAATTCTGAATAATGGAACTTTCTGAATGGCTTTTTAGGATACCGCAGGTCAGGAGCGGTTCAGAACACTAACCCCCAGTTACTACAGAGGTGCACAAGGTGTTATCCTAGGTAAGTATAGCTCTCCATGCTATTTTAAGGAAGTCTGTGGTTTCTTCCTGCATTGGAATTATGCACGCTCATAGAATCTTTCTATAATATCTAATTGATATTGAAAATAATTGTATCTGTGTTGAGCAACTTGTATATTAAAGGATCTTGAATTTGATGCCTCACCTTTTTCTCATGTGGTCAGTCTCACCGGCCTAAGAACCACTGATTTTTTTTGCATGAGATAAGAAGCTACTGCTATTTGAAGGAATAACTTGGAGCTGCTCCTGTACTGCCAGGAATTTGGCTTTTAGTTATTACTTTTGGTTTTCGCCTGTGTTAACTAAGCCCAAGTAAAAAAAAAATTTTTTTTACTCTGCTCAGTGTCTGCATCTGAATGTATACAGCTTTCTCTTTTTCTTCTCCCTGTTGCTTTCTCCTCCTGAAATTAGTGTAAACACTATGGAGTCTGTCTGGGATTTTTTACTATTTGTGTCTGCATACTGGTGGGCTGTTACACAGTTGGAATCACTTAAAAAAGGCTAGCTTGGAGCATAAAAAGCATCAATCTGCGGGTGAAAGCCAGGCCGAAACCCATAATTGTAACTTCAGTGATGCCTCTTTTGCTTTTCTTTTATGTATAGCACTGAGCTCTGAAGTTCTGCTTCTCCACTGCTAGAAGTGAGGAGCTCACTAAAGTAAGGGCAGGAAAGTAAGTTTATTTTTTTTGTTTTGAAGTTGCTTCTGACTTGAGAGATTCTTGGTAAGTTAATGTGTCCAGTTCAGTTGTTTAACTTGGAGTAACCTCTGTCATCAGACTTCCTGGTTTTGTGGGGTTTTTTGGTTGGTTGGTTAGGGTTTTTTTTGAAGTCTGTTTCCCAAGTCTTGAGTTGCATTATCTTCCTGGTATAAAGATGCTGTCAAGGCATGTCTTGTCAAGTCACTTAGTTGCTGGCACTGAACCTGCTGCTTACTGCTGAAAGCTTTAAGAGTAAGCAAACACTCTTTGGGAGCTAGAAAGTTCTGCTGTTGAGATTTGATATCTTAATTTTATTTAATAATCTTCTCCTGACTACTTTTTTGTTGAAATTACTTCCTGAAAATAAGGTTGTTCATACAATTCAAGCTATAGATTTGATTGAAACCAACTGTTTATGCTTGTCTGTATGTGGGATGTGAGAATGAAGGAAAAAACACTCTCATAGCTTGAAATGGTAGCTATTAGTTGTTGGATAGTAGATTTCAGGTTTAACAAGATCTGTTTTTTGTCTGCCCTTTCTGTTCCTAGCATGGCTTATTGTATCCCACACAAATGCTAAATAGTTTGAAACACTAAAATACTGAAAATTCAGTAGTTCACTGGTACTTGTGAGGACTTTGTGACCAGTTTACTTTTTTAGCGAAATCAGTAGCATAGCAGTGGTGTTATACAAGTCTTAATTATCACTAATTCACTCAGTGCAGAAGGTCATATCTTTTGTACAGTGATGTTAAGTATCCTACATTATTCTACATCAGGGATCTGCAACAGTAGAATTCTTTGGAGAATGATAGTCTTTAGTTTGTAAACTAGGATGTCTCAACATAAATTAGTCTGAGAGCAGTAAATGCCTCTGCATTAATATCATCAGTGATTTTTAGCTGGTGGATATTCAACTTTTTTCCAGTTGTTGTCTTGCTGTAGTAAATTTGAACCCATGGGACTCCTTGAGTTTTCTAATTCAAAAAACCGTAATTTTTGCTTCTTTTGTAATATAAGCTGTATAATAATATTGCTAATATCTTTCAGTTTATGATGTCACAAGAAGAGATACTTTTATCAAGCTGGATAACTGGTTAAATGAACTGGAAACGTACTGCACAAGGAATGACATAGTGAAAATGCTAGTTGGAAACAAGATTGATAAGGTAAACTGAATTCAACTGCAGTAAGTAATCTGTTGGTGTATTTTGTTAATAATGCATATTAATGCTATCTCTTATTATAGGAAAACCGTGAAGTTGACAGAAATGAAGGTCTTAAATTTGCAAGAAAACATTCCATGTTGTTCATAGGTATGTTACAGATATCTGCAGAGATCTTACTGATTTTTCTTACATAGTGGAAAAAGTACTGCTTCTGTAGAACTGATAGTCTTTATACTTACAATCCAATTAATAATATTTCTCAGCCTCCATAGGTACGAAGATAATAGGTGTTCCCATTTTTTTAAACTGTCTCTAAATATGTCCAGATAACTGTGGATGACTGTACTGAAATGCATAAAGATTAAGGGTGGAATACAGGCTCTACTGTAGTCTGACAAAACCTGGTTTAGGTTTGGGGGTTTGTCTGATTTATTTTCCAAGTCTACTTGCTAAGTTAATAACAGAAGCGAAATGAAAGTGGGAAGACTGGTACTACTGGCCAACTTTCAGTATAGCAAAAGAACTGGTATTTCACAAAAGTCTGTATTAGAACTAGGATGTAAAAATAGGTAGGATTAGAATTAATTTATAAATGGCGGATGGGATTGAATAATGATATAATCATGACTGGAGCAAATATGTTGGTCTCATCTTGCCGCAAAATGAGATGGGTCTTGTAGGCAAAGCCTTGTAATGATAAATTAAAGTGGGTGGTGAAGTGGTTTTTTTTTTATGAATAAGTTTATTACAAGTTTCATTTAAGGATCAGCAGGGATTACTTTGTAGGATGGCTTCAGTAGCAGAGCAGTTCATTGACATGTCCTGTTCTTAGACTTACGTTCCTCATTTCTGACTGATGACATATCTTTGCCTAGTACTTCACTGTGTTTCTTTTTGGCTGCAGTGTCAGATGTGGAGATAGAAGTTCAGAGTTAAGACACAAGCTCTTAAGTGCATGGAAGGCTGAAAAACCCATGAAAATTAAACTATAACTAAATATATATATCTGCATGCTACGTATGCTAACTATCTGCGTGGCTTTGTGGAACAACAGGGTGAGCTCTAGTGTGACTGAACAGTTTCAGATAGTATCTGTTGTTCTCATAATATACCCTGTGAGCAAATTTCATGGGATTAGCAGAGGTAAGGCTCCTGAGTGAAATTACCTAGAGTTCTGCTAACTGCAGAAGAAATGAGGTCCTTTACTGCTTTTTATCAGGTGAGTTGTATCATGGAGGCTGAACCAGAATCCATCAGTATGGATCCTTGCTTCTTATGGTACACTGCTACTGCAGTTCTAACTAATGTACAGAACTGAAATACAGAACAGCAACCAGGTTTATCTTTAGTAGAACCCTCCTTCTTACTCAAGTGCCTTCCACAGAAGAATAAAGTTAAGCTATAGCTGTCTCCATATATTCCAGTGACATTCAGCTTGGAAGCTCTATTAAGAGTCTTCTAAAGTACTGTCTTATGTGGTGACAGAAAGCTGCAATATCTGCTACTTTTGGTACTGCTACCTTATTTTATAGGATGTATTGCAGAAGTTGTAGGTCTAGGTTGTAGGCTGAGACTTAACTGAAAGAGAAATACTAAACAAGTTACTGGAAGCTATGTTAACACTTGACTTCTTGCATCCCCTCTCCAGAGGCAAGTGCAAAAACATGTGATGGTGTACAGTGTGCCTTTGAAGAACTTGTGGAAAAAATCATTCAGACTCCTGGACTGTGGGAGAGTGAGAGCCAGAACAGAGGTGTAAAGTTATCTAACAAGGAAGAAGGATATGGAGGAGGAGCAGCATGTGGTGGATATTGTTCTATGTTATAAACCTTGGGAAGCTTATTCTTTGCATATTTAAACAGATAGTGACATCTTTCTGTACATAAATTCATTAAATGCTATTTTTAGGGACCTTGCAGTTTGCACATATTTGTTTTGTATCATGGCAGTGAACACTTGTAGGAAAAATGTTCTGCAGCTTTTCCAGTTTGAAAATGTTATGGTAAGCATGCCTAATTTGCAATCTTCAGGTTTTTATAAGTAGCATAAATAATGTGCAAGAACAAATGCACTAAAAATTTTATGACTGTATACATTCATCAAGTAACTATTCTAAACAAACCCATGTAACAGAAACACATTACTGCATTGTCTGCTCTTTGTCTTATTTTTAAATACTCTTGAAATTATAGAACTGTATAGCGTGCACAGATCTTGAAAACAGTGTGAGCTATGTATGTTACATTTCATCTCTTCTAGTAAATGCTTTTTTATGGTATTAAAACCAGCAAGATTACACAGTTCTTAGACAAATCTGCCAGATTTTTCTTGTTCAGCAGAGCTGTCTAAAATAAAAATTGGCACAGGCCATAATTGATATCAGCACCTTCTTGAAGAGATGCTTCGAAAGCTTCCTTTGCAAAGCTGGGGGACACCGTTTTTTCTTTTTAATCATCACTTCAGTTGATGGCTTAACTGGAGTTTTAATCCTGTGATATTTATATACTAAATTTGTGGTACTCTTGCACCTTAGCTTTTCATGATGCAGTCTACTCTAGACTTGCTGTAGAAAGTCTTCATTTTTGGCAAGAGGTCCGAATGACATATTTGTTCTTTCATTGTGATTCAATTTGCCACACTTCAGTACAGATGTCTAATTTTCCTAAGTGTTTGTAATATAACTTTCTCAAAGTGTAGCTCACTGTGGCTGTGAAGATCTCTCAACATGTCTGCTTTGTGCAGCTACTTGTTCAGAAATAAACAGACACTAAATGGGAAACTATAGGGCTTCTTGAACGCTGTATGGAAAAATACTATTGCAATGAGTATTCACTTGAATTTACTGTATCAAAGCCAATGGTTTGTTTCAGAAGACTTGTATAGACTAATAAATTTTTTTTCCACAGTATTCAACTTTTCTAACTTCTTCCTATTGTAGAATTGTATATTTTCTAGCACATGCAGTTTAAACAAAAATTATTTCTGATTTCTGAAGGACAAGACAAGGATGCTGTGTTGTGGTTTTGGGTTTTGTGTGAGTTTTGTTTTGTTTTGTTTTTTTAAAAATCACTGTAGCGCAATCAGTAACTGAACTGTTGGGCAGTTTCTTGTAAATATAGTGAATGACACTACCTTTTATTACTGCAAGGTATTGTATAAATGTCAGCATAAATGATCTGTGTTTTGCAGCAGGTCTTGGCTGCTTCTCTTAAAATACACTTTATTCTTCACGTTTTGTTTTCTATTCTGTTTTACACTTCCTAGAAAACAATACCAAAATTGAAGACTTAACCGTGCTAGTTGTTTTTACAAAATACTGTATTCGTTGTTAATGTAGCAGGATAATTTGAATATGTAAATGTAATATTAAATATACGTACATACTGCATTAAAATGTTTAGATTTGTATTACTGTTTTATGCAGAATGTGGGCTGAATGAGCATCAGAATGTTAGCATTGAGGTCAAAGGATCTCTGGGTTTTGTAGGCTCGCAGTAGAGGAAACTTGTAGGAGCATTAAAACTCTTTAATTATTTTAGTATTATTTCAGTAATACTGGGCAAGTATCATAATGCTGGCAGATGCCTGTAATTTATTTCCATATCTATTTTCCCCCTACTCTGGGTGCATCCCTGAATTGAGAAGAGAGACAATTTCAGTTTCTGACAAAAGTCCTTTTATCACAACCTGGATTGATCTTTCATTCTGATGTTGCCAGGTGTGACTGCTCTTGTCAAAGGAAGGAGCTGCAAAGTGCCTGAATAGTGCGTATTGTGCTGCAAAAAATGAAGTAATTAGCTCCCTCTTTAATTTTTGGGGACAGAGGAATATTCTGAAACAGCGTATGTAGTGAACTGAGAGCAGTTAGCTTTTTTTTTTTTTTTAGTTTAACTGACTTGCAAGTAGCTCTTCTGTCTTCATCTTGTAAGCCTGTTTGGTTGTGTCCCTGAGGAGTGGCTTTTCCTAGAGTCTTGCCTCCTTTCCTCATTGCTCTGTCAAGAAGCTGTGTACTGGAGGAGCGGGGCTCTGTCCTTCCAGTATTTGTTAGAGCAAATTTAGCATCAGTTACCTTATTCCGTTTTTAAAATCCTTCCTCTTCTCTTCTTTTTTTTTTTAATTTGTTTTCCTTTTTGGGGTGGGGATGGGTATCGAAGCTGCCATATTTCAAATAAGATTGTTTCCATACTTCAGAGTTGTTTTTTTCTTTTTGTAGGTCTGAATTGTATCACCATTCTCTCCAAGTTCACTTGCACTGTTGTAGCTGTAATACAAGCATATCTGAGACTATTGCAAGCTGTATCATAACCTCTGCTTAATACTGATTTAAGCCTGTGTTTGTGGAGTATTGAATATTGCAGTCAGAGAAGTATGCACAAGAGACCCTTTGGTCTACCTCAGTAGGTAGCTGAGGGATAATAGAGATAGCTGTTGTTTGCTCTTCATCAGGTGATGAAAATGTGTCCATTTCCATGGCAGACAGTTTTATAAGAAAATACTAAACCAGAATGAAATAACTGAGAAATCTTACAGCATCATGAGACAGTTAAAACTGAAGTTGTTTCCAGTTCATTTACTCTGTAGTCAATACTAAAAATACTGACTGGCAGTTAAGTACTTATGGCTGGCAGAGGTTTTCTGTAGCTTTTACACTAGCCTGGAAAAATGTGGCACAGCAGTAGCATCTTCTTGAACTTAACTTGAGAATACTACTAAGTCTTGTTAGGGTTTTGTCTTGGATTTCTTCTTCCACTGTTTTAAAAACAGGTGGGACAGCTTCTGGTGGAGAGTTCAAGATGCCTTTTTTTTATTGCTAGTGGGGCTTTTATCCAAAACAGCATCACTTTTCCTGTTCTCCTACTGCAATAATGGAATCAACAGCTGGCTCAAAGTAAGTCTTAAAATGAAAGTGTGAGTTCAGTAAGTCCCCAAAGAATACCAACAACTGTCTCCTCAGCCTTGGCAGATCTTCAGGAAACAGCGGTGTTCTTGCTGCCATCACATACCACAGTGGTAACCACTCCGTACACTTCATTTTTTTAGTTCCTTTGGTTGCCAGTAACCCAATATCTAGTGAACTACAATAGTCCTTCTAATCTTCAGTGTAATAATTCTGTGTTTTGATGCTGAACTGGATGTATTTTTTCAAACACACACAAGATTTGGGCAGCCTGTGTTGTGATCAGCACAAATTACTGCTGTTTAGCTACTGGAGGATTGATACAGAAGTGTCAACTTGTTCAAAGCTCCTGTAGTACATTTCAGTGTCTTGCTGTCCTTCATGAAGGTGTTAAGCAATGTTAGTATGAGCTGGGCCTTTTCCTGTTGCCAGACAAATCATTGCATGGTTTTCAGAGCTAGTTGAGCCTTCAAGGGCAAAATATAAGGGGTCTTTCCTGGTCATTTTCCAACGGCACTAGCTTTGGGGGGGGGGAAAGAGACATGTTCTGCACTAAAACTGTTTCAAGTTTAGTAAGGTTTCCATGCACCTTGCTCTTGAGTACCTGTGGCACCTTAATTAAAAATCGATGAAGGGTTATACAGGCAAAGAACTGTGGAGGTGTGTTTCTAACTGCATGCTTATGTTCTGTGGCTGAGTTTTATGCAAGAGTTAGAAGTTTTGTCTTTGTCCTTGTGCCTGGTCCTTTCTGTTAGAGTTAAGGTGGGTGGTCATGGTGATTAATGACGATTTTTTTTTTCTCATGCTACTAGTTTCTGTAGCATTTATGCACATTTTATGTACAATGATAGCAAAATTCCTTGTGAAGGTCTGGAACTCTTGGGCTCCAGTTCTTTATTTTAGAAGATCCAAAACAACAGAAGGAGGCTTAAAATAAAAAGTGTCAATTTCTGCTTGGAAGGAGGCCTCTCTAGTGTTTTGTGTGTGTGATTTGCTCAATATTTACTTGGTTCTGTGAACAAGTCTTTTGGTTGGATCCTTTTGACAGGAGTGGTTGGTTCCCAGTTCTTAGGGCTTGGTCAGGCTGGACTTTCTGATCTGAGGACTGTGGCTATCAAGATGTTCATGACAGCATAAATCTTGTTTAACATAGCTTGATCTGGAGCTGCTCATTACTACTTTGGATTAGGAGCAAAGCTGTAAACTGGGGTTCCAGGAAGAGCAGTAGCAGCTGCCCAAACAGTGAAGGCAGTTTTAATAATGTACATTATATACACAATATATGTAATTATTATATGCCATATAGTAAACAAACTAATAAACACATTTTTAATAATATACTTAATGCAATACAGAAATATAATGTATATATTAGTTAGAGATGGTGTGATCTCTGAACTTCAGCCTGGTGGCAGGTGCCATCCAGAACAGAAGGATGGATGCCTATGGAAGCAAGAGTTGGGCTTTATGTATATAATGCTTGAGCTTGGTATCAAATCAGAGGTGTAGGTCTAGATTAATTGGGTATTTGGGATGCCAGAAGAGATCATGTCTGCCTGGATGTGATTTGACTTGGATTCTTCTACTGAACACAGAATGGTGGAGGTTGGAAGGGGCCACTTGAGGTAGTTTGGTCCCCCCCCCTTGCTCAAGGAGGCCTACCTAAGAGCTGACTGTGCAGGACCCTGTCAAGATGGCTTCTGAGTATGTCAATGGAGGAAGGACTCCACAACCTCCCTGAGCAACCTGTGCTGGTGCTCAGTCACCCTAACGGTGAAAAAGTGTTCCCTGATCCTCAGCTGGATCCTCCCATGTTCCAGTTTGTGTCTCTTGCTGCCTGTCCTGCCACTGGGCACCACTGAAAAGAGCCTAGCTCTGCCCTCTCTACACCCTCCCTTCTGGTATTTATGTACATTAATAAGATACCCTGTGAGCCTTCTCCAGACCGAACAGTCCCAGCTCCCTCAGTGTTTCCTCATGGGAGAGATGTTCCAGTCCCTTAATCATTTTTGTTGCACTTTTCTGGGCTCAGTATGTCCATGTCTGAGCCCAGAACTGGACACAGCACTCCAGGTGTGGCCTCACCAGTGCTGAAGAGAGGGGAAAGATCACTCCCCTCAACCTGCTGACAATTCTCCTAATGTAGCCCAGGAGACTGTTGGCTGCCTTGTTGAAAGAGCACTTTGCTGCCTTATGTTCACTTGGTGTCTACTAGGATGCCCAGGTCCTTTTCTGCCAAAGCATCTTTCCAGTGGGGTGGTCCACAGCATCTACTGGTGCTAGGAGTGGTTTCTCTCCAGAGGCAGGACTTGGCACTTCCCCTTATTGGCCTCCATGAGGTTCCTGTCAGTCCTTAAAAGGGGAACTCGTCCCTGGGTGGGCTCGAACCACCAGCCTTTCGGTTAACAGCCGAACACGCTAACCAATTGCGCCACAGAGACTGATATACAGTATTTTTCTCCAAAATTCCCAATCACTTTTGTGAATTGCTGATGTACAGCTGTATGTGTTGGCCAGGGACAGACCAGTACTGCTGGCACAGTGCTGCAACAAACCTGACGTGTTGTTATGCTGCAAGAGATGGCAGCGAGGAAGAAATGCTATTACCTCCTGTGGGGTGTGAAAGATAGGATTCTTTTGATTTGAAGAAGTAGCCGTTCCTCCCCACTTACCTCCCTTTGTAGAGGAGAGCTTGGGGTCATGTCATGTCATGCTACGCCATCTGCTTGTACTTCAGAGGTGGGTTAACAGCACTGTTTTTTGAGCCAAGGCTATAGGAAGACCCTACAGTACCCATGTGCTTTTTGTGCTCACGGCCATGGCTGTAAGAAGTCTGAAAACCTGTGTGGCTGTGAATGTTAATGTAATTAAAACAAAACATAGATAAACTTGAGGACATGGATTGAGAGATATCCAAGATGCTGACTGCAGAGTGCTTGCTGTGTCTGGGAACTGCAGGTTGGAGATGATGCCCCTACTGGGCAGGTCTTAATGAACAGTAAAGGTCTTGTGGTGAAAATTGTGGTTTTATTTTTTTAAGTTTTGTAAGTGTACTACCAGAAACCACTGATAACTCCAGTTTGTAGTAGGCATATGTATTTTTCACTGTCCCTCACAAGCCAGGAAAAGATGAAGACTTTGTATGTCCCTTGTGTATTGATGGAAACCAAAGGATATGAAGATATGAAACGTGACAGAAGCCGAGTTCTGTTCTGCTAGTGAACATGTACCTGATTGTCTGTTTTCCTGACAGAAGGAAACTGTCTTTTAATATCTTAGCCTTTTTTTTGTTGTTTGTTTGCTAAAGAAAATAAAATGTTGGCTTGAAAATGGTTGAATTGCTGTTAAAAGTTAGGAAGCTTAATCTCTGCAAGGTCGTACTTTGGAGTGCTGCTGCCAGTGTTGGCAAAGTGCTCCTGGAAATGAAGGAAGATGTGTGGATAATTGTGTTAGGAGAAGTCTGAGCAATTTTCTTTTGGAGGGATAGGAACTGGTAGGTAGAGAAAAAGGTACTTTTAGCCTCTCCTATTAAGGAGTTTGACAGAGAGCAGCTTCCTTTCCCTTCCTCTAGTGTTTTAAGCTGTAGTGTAAGGGAGTTTACATGGTGTGCCTCAAAGCTATGGAGAGCTCTGTTCTTCAGTACACGCTGAGGTCTTGCTCCACTTGCTGGTCCCCTGAGGAGCTAATGGGGATGATGCTTGGCTCCCATCTGGCTTGCATGCCCAGTGTCCTTCTGCTGAGATTCCTGGCACAAGGCAGAGGTACAGATCCAGGTTTCATCCTCAGCCGGAACTGGAGGGTAGCTGGGCTGTAGAGGCCTGGGAGCTGAAATGTCCTCAGAGGTGGCAGAGTTCAAATGGGAGGAGTCCAGAAAGTTGCCAGAGCCAACTTTTTAAAAAACTTCTGTTTTTTAGTGGAGTGTTAATAATGGTCTCTTGGACAGTTTCCAGCATAATCTGTTGCTGGACTATAACAGCATTCAAGATTTGGCAGTTATGTTTGAATTAACAAATTGTTGGTTTTCAAGAGTGCAGGCATTGCTCATACAGACTTTTCTGTAACTTACAGTGTTTGAGTTAGAGCTTTGTAGGAGAGAGAAGACGTAGTGAATTAGCAGTTGGAAGAGACAAGCATTAAGGCACAGAGGTCCTTTTCCAGGCCTGTGAAATGGCTGTGATAATGCTATAATCGCAGCATATTGCTGTTTCTTGCCATGAAGCAGAAGATACAACAGTGCCCTTTTGTGTCAGGTCTGAATGCCTGTGCCTCCCTCTACGTGTGCAGCAATCCAGGTAGAAACGTGGTAATCAGTAAGAGTGTGAAAGGCATCAGAGGATTTAATGGGGCACAGACGTGGCAGTTTGGGTACCAGTGGCAGTCTGGCGGAAGCAACACAGGGCTTGGTAGTTGAATGTGCTCCTCCAGAACACAGACTGCTTCTGGGTCAGCTCTGGTTCGGTGCCACAGGGAGCATATTTGGGAATGGACTCACTCCAGCTATGAGGTTTGACTGATCCTATCAGGGGCAGGAGCATCTTCCTACCATGCCATTTGTTTCTCCTAGGATTGTACATTAGCTGGCAAATGGAATGAAGAAAACTTCTGTTGTTTGACAGGCAAATGTGATGAAATATGATGGGCAGGCTGACAGATTTCTTCGGCTGAGCCAGCAGGTGAGTTTAACCCTGGGAATATCCTGCCTGCTTCTCTTCTCCCTTTATACAGAAAGAAATAGCCATCTTTTGGTCTTGTAATTTACTTTTGCCTAGAGAGGAAAGGCAAACTGTGTGAGCCTGGGGTAATAAAAAAGAGGTGCAATGAAGTTTCCCTTGTAAGTCGCAGATAGCCAGCAGTTACACTTGAAGGCCTGCAGTGCTATGCTTCCTTCCTCTTGCACCCCTCAAAATATGAGTAGCGGTCTTCTGAGCTTCATAGAAATTATTTGCTATGTAGTTCACAGTAGTAGTCAAAAGCAATGAAAGCATTGAAATGCATTTGCCATGCCTTCCAGGTAAGTCCAAATTATTTGACAGTATACAGATTGGAGCATTTTATCATACTAGTTTGAAGTCTAAATAAATCCATAAACAAATGCTGAAGAACCTTTGATTTTTCTGGCAGATGGTGTTTGAGTGTTTTTTCTGTCTCTAAGTAAATCATATAACTGAGATTTGTATCAGTTCCGTTATTTAAATTTGCTTTTTCTCATTTGCTCTGTGCTTATGCTTCTGTCTTGACCCAGGCCTATGCTCGATGGCTCTGCACGCTTTCCTGCCACGTTTAGCCCTGGCAGTACTGTGCAACTGAAACCTTTTAGTGTGCCTGCTGTTAATATGTTAGCGACCACATGTAAGTGATTGACATCAGTGTGGCAATGAAGGTGGTTTCCCTATACTTAGTGGAAAGTTCTAGGGCTAATGTTAATTTAATAATGAAAGGAGATTAGATTGGAAATATTTTAGGGGTGCTCAATCTTATAGGCAGAGCTGGAAATGGGAAGGGAAGAAATTACATGGAACTGAGAGAGCAACATAGCTTAATGGCAGTTTATCCTAAAGAATACAATGATGATCTGTAATTACTTGCAAACACTCGCTGTCTGCATTGCAAGAAGGATTACTTTGATAGACCTAATAGCAACTGCTTTATTTAGTAGTTCCCCTATCTGTTAGCAAGGGGTTACCTACCTTCTGAACATTTTGCACATGCTCAGAAATGTGCTCCGTGTTGAAGACGAGTGCTGTCTTCTCTCCCCAGAAGAGACAGAAATCTGTCCTGCATTGTCAGAGCTATCAGTAATGGCAGAGGGACTGGAAAAGAAGTGCTCTGCAGCTTGACCTACACCTATAGTGAAGGCAGTATCTTCTGTGCCTCTCCTTGCAAGTAAAATTGTACTCTTTATCCCCTTTGATCCCTAGAAATTTTTACAGCATAACCGATAGGGGGAAATGAGGGAGCAAATGGGGTGGGGGAGGGGGAAGGGGGTGGTGAAAAAGAGGCCTATGAATGTTAAAGTCTCCTTTCTGCCTCCCCTATCCCCAGACTGCTTACGTGACAGAATGACATAAGGGGGCATCTTTAGGATTATGCCATTGCTCAAGTGCATGTGTGCGTTGTATGAGAAATGGTACCTAATAATGTGTATAATAACTTTAAAATGTGAGAGTTTGTGTGTGTTCTTGCGCTCTCTAACCTCTTCCTCCCTTGCAGTCTCTCCTGCAGGCTTTGCAGGGGTTAGAGGAGTTTGCCACCAGGCAGAACTCTTTCCTCCAGAGCTTTTATCTTTAAAATGACCTATTGAAAAATTCCCCCTTTGCCCTGTGCTCAACTGGTTTTTATGAAGTCCTGTCAAATCTCCTAATCCTGTCTTGGTTCTTTGGTGCAATTTACTTTATCTCAAAACCCAGCTCTCCAAATTTGCCAAAGAAAACACTGGGCCCTATAGAAAGACCATTTTAAATGAAACTGTTCAGGAAAGTAAAAAGGTAAAAGAAAAAAAAGACAAAAGTCAATGTGTTTTTCATATCTTGCATATATGCTAAAAACCCCCTTTCTTTTTTGCTCTGATTGGAGACCAAGTGGACCCTTGAAACCATGATCTCTTTCCTTACTGAAATTTTATCTCTCTCAGTTAATAAGGGGCCAGGAAAGTACTGGAATTTTTGTTTAAAGACCAGTGTGAATGTTATAATAAGATATTTGCAGGCATAACTAAGAAATGCTGCTAAATGAGACTTTGCAAGCTGATATGAGAGAAAGAAGGTAGTCTATTTGTCTTGGGCATCTGCAGCTATCCATTACCGTAGCATGTGAGCTCTCTGCAGTGCTTTGAGGCAGGCTTGCTGAGTCCCTGCAAGATGAGTCTTAATTTCTGTAGGAGTATTTAGGTGGCAAACTCCCTGAAAGTATTTGGGCAAAAATTATTTGTGTGAAGTCCCACAAGGAGGCAGAAACCTGCAGCTAGAACTAACATGCTTGAGTTCCCACCTTGTGTCCTTGACCCCAACCAGTTATTTCCCCTTAGTACAGTGGTGGCAGCTTCCTCACAATGATCCAGTGATACTCTATATAAGCTTTGTTTAGGCGCACTGGGAGTATGGGTGAATAGGGATTATGGCCTGACCCATGTGCTATTGGTTTGTGTACCCACGGCTGGCTGTTCACTGCTGCTCCAGCTTTGGGTAAGAGAGAATGCTGTTGTGCTTCCTCTGGATCAGAGCAGATCTCAGTTACTGTTTTGCTTTTGGAAAGATTATGTAGGGAGAATGTGCTGGATGTATGTACTCCTTCAATGGACTCATCTGGCTGAATGATCCTGATGTCTCTATAGGGTTTCTTTGCACTTCTTAGCAGTCTGTCAAAGTTTGTATTTTTTTCTTTGACTGTTACTAGCAATGACTTACTTAAAATTATTACAAACTCTTGACAAAAATGGAGTGTCTGTAGTGTTGTGCCTGCACTGCTCTTCAGGGTTTCTGGCTGACATTTACCTTGTGAGTAACACCAGTTTAATGTATTGAGTGTGGGGTTTATGGATACCACCACGTACTGTGAGCTTTTTCTTTGGAATATCTGATCGTGATGTGTCAAACTCCTAAATATGGTATAATTTTTGTCACCACTTACTTTGTGTTTGCCCCAGAGATGAAAAGCAGATTTTCCTAATGAGACCGATTTCCAATAAATGGTGTTTAAAAATGTTTAGTTCTGCCAGCTATTCCACCCACTGGCTAATCTCATTTAAAGACTTGTGCTCTTGGCTTGTCTCATGTTGCCATTTGTCCCTCACCCAACCTGTTTCATGCAGTTACACGCAGTCCCTGGTGTAGTTACGCGTTCTAGTTTGTGCCTTCTAGCAGCACAGTGATTAAAATACACTTTCATTATTTATTAATGGTATGCTGTATCATCTTTCTACTGCATTGTCTGGGATTAATGTCTGTGTAGCTCCAGAACTTCCTGCTGCCTTTTTGGATACTGATACAGCACCACAACTTCTCTACTTCATGGAATTTCAGTGGAATTCAGTATTTATTAGACATAGCTATCAAATGACCAGACATCTCAGCTCTTGTAGGATTCTTTGATGCAAGTTACCTAAATCTAGTTAATATCACTTTAAAGTCTAGGTACTAAGAGCTGTTTATTCTCAGTAAGAATTCTTTTAATGTTCTCCCTCATTATGAATGAGTTTGAAACTTTTTAATGGGGAGGAGGAAAATGGAGAGCTGAGGTCAGGCTAGGTAGAAGGAAGTGGTTGACCAGTGATTGTATTTTACCCCTTGGTGCTAGCCCCAGAAAGGCTGGGGAGCTTGGGCTTGCTGGTGGGGGGGATCAGTGTTAGCTGCTTGCAGGAGTTGACCAGGACTCTTGGCTTCTCTCGTGCGTTTATCCTGATTCTTATGCTGATCATACTCCTTCCAAAATGGTTTTTAATTTAAATGTTCAAGTTGAATATTGTGTCCTAGGTCACAACAAGAGTTTTGTGAACTTGCGGGAGTCCTACATTCACACAAATACAGTGCCTTAGCCTGACTGACCACTCTCCTTTCACAGGCAGCCCTTGTCTGAAATCTTGCGTTTCTGTCACGTGGTAATGTGGAAGCTTGTGGAGGGGTTTGCCTTTTGGATCAAAGGCAAAATCTCTCAGCAAAGCTCACTGACATTGTGCAAATGCAGCTCTTTCTGCCTTACAGATGGAGAGATTGAACCATTGCATCCATGCTGGCTTCAGGTGGCATATTTTCATCTGGAGTGCCACTATGGGTGGATATAGAC
>NW_010164268.1:0-1069 GCF_000695765.1 Mesitornis unicolor
ACCCATGGATTTATGGATGTCCAGATTGCAAGATATCACTGCTGCTTTCCAGAAATGAAGCTTCATTACAAGTATTACCTTTTAAATTTTGATTTTGAACTGTGAGAGTGATAAAGTGAGTTGAATCAGTGTCCCTGTCATCTTCTCCTGCATTGACTCCACTCACAGCCCCTTCACGTGGCTGAAGCCATCATATATAAAGCTATATATTTTTTTGTAGTAAACCGTAAATGTCAGCATCTTGGCCTATATTGCAGTTGATAGTTCAATTTCTTCTGGTCCTGTCTATATTTTATTGTTCTCAAGTTCAAAAAGTTATTTCCCAAAAGAGTCCATGATACTTTAAGAGGTAAACCTCTGGATTAACTGTGTGTCTTAAGTATGTTTTTCTTGCCTTTCATCTCTCAATAACAGAATACATCTGTTATGAGGCAAAAGTAATTGTTTAGTATGACAAACAGTTTCCTGCCAAGGAAGACCTAACTTTCTATTTTGACAGAAATGGTGTTTCTACTTGAGTTGAATTTAGGGACAAGACAGCACGGTGACTTTGCCCCTCAACATCATCGTTTGACTTAATGTGAAAGTATCTGTTTTATGACTACTTTTCTCATGAGGTGGTATTGCCATCTCTCAAGTCCTAATATACGTTTAATCCCAGTGGGCAACTGAGCACTGTGAGGCCATTGGCTTACTTTTCCTCTCCAGTGGGATGAGGAGAAGGAACTGTAACAAGGAGCTTATGGGCCAAGACAAAAGACAGGGAGGGTTTGCTCATCACTCATGCTCAGGGGCAAAAGACAGACTCATCTAGGGGAGAAAACCAAAACCATTTTAATTTGTTACCAATAACATCAGAGTACAACAGTGAAAGATAAAACCAGATCTTAAAGTCAACACCTTTTCCCACCCTTCCCTTCTTCCTAGGCTCAGCTTTGTTCCTGGTGTCTTTACCTCCCCACCACAGCCGTGCAGGGGGATGGGAATGTGGATTGCAGTCAGTTTGTCTCATACTGTTCCTGCTGCTCTTTCCTCTTCAGGGGGGTAGGGAGGACTCCTCACGCTCTTC
>NW_010164268.1:1100-14246 GCF_000695765.1 Mesitornis unicolor
CATGTGGTGTCACTCCCACAAGTGACAGTCCTCCATGAACTTCTCTGTGGGTCTGCTCACAGCTGCAGTTTCCTCACAAACTGCTCTTGTGTGGGCTTCCTGTCCTCAGGGGCAGTCCTTCCCACAGACTGCTCCAGCACATACTTTCCATGGAGTCACAGCCTCTTTAGGGCAGCCACCTGCTCTGCTCCACTGTTGAGTCTCCGTGGACTGCAGGCCGGTCAGCCTGCCCTCTCACCATGGGTTGCAGTAGAACCTTTGCTCTGACATACTTCTTCCTCCTCTCCTTTTTTGTTCTTCATAGACCTTGGTGTCTGTGCAGTTGTTCTCGCATCCCACTCCTCTCTCTGCTGCAGGTTTCTTCTGCTGGTTCTAGAAGAGTTCCTGGCTCTTGAGCTGGAGCTGCAGCAGGGCTTAAGCTTAAGTTGGGGCTGCGCTGCCTGTGCTGGGGCCGTGTTAGTCAAGGCCAGGGGCAGGAGAAGGCAGACTGTGTGCTTTACCCCTCTTAAGTACATCGATTTGCAGAAGCACTGAGTGGCTTGGCCTTGTTGAGAGGTGCGTCTGAAATGGAAGCCAGGGGAGCTTCTAGTAGCCTCTTACAGGAGCTATCTCCATAGCCGCTCCCCTGCTTCCAAACAAGATCCCATGCACAGAAACCCAATACATATACCAGATCAATCTTTTTACTGCTAAAAGTAGAAAAAACCAAATTGTAAGCTACAATAATAAATTGTGTAATTTCATACGTAAGTGAAAATGTTACTTAGTGGTTGATGGTTTGCCATGCTTTTTCTGCTTTGATATTCCCAGAACAGATACGGGGAGAGACATAACCAGAGTCCCACCTGCCAATCTGCATGAGAAGACACACTGCCCTTGTCTTTCTTACAGTCCAGCTGCAGAGAGAGAGCATAATGTTGCTTAGAGCAACATGAAATTTCATGCTCTGAGTAGCCTTAAGGAGAGCGTCTACAGAGCACAGTTCCTTCTTGTCATCTTGCTTTCTGGGTTCAGGCTGCCCTCTCTACACACCTGATAAAGCACTCTAAAAGCAGACACAATTACATTCATTAACTGAAAAACAAAGAGCTAAAATTTCTGTTACCTGAAAATGACAGTTGTTTTAAACTAACTATATTATACTACCATATGGGTTTTTTTAAAAAAACAAAACTGTATTCTTAATCCAAGTGGAAGGATTGCTGCACAAATGGTTGTTATACTTAGGACAAGTTTGTTTAAAATAAATCCACCTGTCTTGGTATAAGAACAATGTAGTTATCCATTGCAAAAACAATTGCACTTGTAATAACCATGGGTTTATTTGTTTTTATAGTGTAGTAAAGATGAAGGTGAAACTCTTGGGCAGTACAATAATTAAGTACTAAAAAAAAAGTGGATACTTGTCTCCTGTTTTCAGGCCCTGTTTTGTCAGTTTCTGAGAAATACAAATTTGACAGATATGTGGGTTGCAAATTCACACTGGTATTTCTGGAGATAGCCTTAGGAAAAGAGGAAGTTCTTTATTGTTTTAATTTTCAGGCATAAGTGTGTCTGTGGTGTTTTTTCTTTATCTACAAATAATCTGAAGCTAACAGCAAGCATTTGTCACGTTTTGGGATATTTATTCAGAACCATGAATGCTGTAAACATACTTTAAGATTTGAAGCCTTACCACTTCATCTGGGGGTTATACAAGCCATGCATTTGACAAACAGATCCTATTGGAAACTTTAGTATGTGTCTGAATGCTTAAAAAAAAAAGAGACTGAGGGTTGAGCCTAGGTACATTACATGTAGTATTAGTGTACTGTGTCTTTATAATGCTGCTTGGTGAACTGCCTGTTGATATGCAATATGAAATGTTTTAGGAATAGAATAGGAAAAGAATTTATATTGTGTAAGATTATTTCTTTAATGAAAACTATTTCTAAAATGAAATACCAGAGAACCAGTCCACTGGTTGCTGAACGATTTGAAGTTTTTATGGCTAGCGGTTTTACGTGCATCATTTTTATGCCTAGGAGTCTAATAATTTAAAACTGTTTCTCTACCTGTCCCTGTATCTTGCAGGCATACAGGAGTTTCCAGAAAATATAAAAAATTGTAAAGTCTTGACAGTTGTTGAGGCCAGCGTAAATCCAATTTCAAAGTAAGTTTGTAATATTTTTGGTTTATATTTTGTGCAAACACCACCAACTCTCCAGACATGCACCAACTCTTGGAGACAAGGAGCAGAGTTACCTGAGAAGTATCATTAATCTCTTTGCACTGTCATGCGGTATAGCCATGTCATTAAACTATTGGTTTGGCCAAAAAGCAATTGTGTTTTGTTTTATTTTTTAGATGCATGCACGTGCACATCTTGAAATGTAACTAACTTAATTGTAAACCACAAATTTATTCTGTAACTTGACAGCTGACAGTTTGAGCTTGTTTTAGAAAACGTGCATTATTTTGTTAACTTTTTATAAACTTGCACAGTGTTTTTTCCTTTTCTGAAGTACTACAGCCAAGTATGACAAAAATGTTCCTTTTGATTTTCCGTAAAATAAACACCAAATAAATAATGGTTATGTGATATGTATGATGAAGATGCCTTAAAACTACAGCAGTGTCAGAATTAGTTTGCTAAGTTTCGGTCCAGAGATTTTGATGTTAAAGATGCACCACACTCAGGAAGGCAAATTGAAGTTGATACCAACAAAAGAAAGGCATTGATTGAATCCAGTTGACATTTAACAGCGTGAGAGGTTGCTGATAATCTTAACGTATAAAAATTGAGCATTGAAAACAATGTAAAACAACTTGGATACATTAGGAAGCTCAATATTTAGGTACCACATGAGCTCAAAGAAATTAAATCTCACTAAGCACATTGACATCTGCATTTCTGTCTTGGAAACATGAAGAAAATGATCCATTTTTGAAACGTATGATAACAATGGATCGTCTACAACAACAATGAATGAAAAAGCTCACGGAGCAAGCGTGATGAACGAGCTCAAAGCACTTCAAAAGCAGATATTCACCCAAGGAAGGTGATGCTGTCAGTGTGGTGGGGATTTCACAGGTATTGTGCGTTGCTTCCAAGGAACCAAACCATTAATTTGCATGTGTACTGTTGTCAGCTGGGTAAATTGAATGATGCCATCAAACAGAAGCATCCAGAACTGGTGAATCACAAAGGTGTTGTGTTTCTCCATGATAACACTAGACCACATAAAAGTTTGGTCGCTTGTCAAAAATGGTTGCAGCTTGGATGGGATGTGATACCACATCCACCACATTCACCAGACCCAGCACCATCAGGCTGCCATTTGTTTCATTCTTTACAAAATGCCTCAAATGGTAAAACCCACACTGCTGATCAGGATATCAAATTGTTTTTGGAACTGTTTTTTGCCGGAAATGATTAAGAACTTTTTTGAGCCTGGAATTGTGAAGTTGCCTGAAAGATGGCAAAAGGTAACTGGACAAAATGGACGCTGTATTGTTTAATACAGTTTTTGTTTCTCCTTTCATTTACACAGAAAAAAATGCAATTACTCTTTGGCCAACTCAGTATTTGGCCCAAGTTAATAGGCTATGTGGCTTTCTCAGCTTTTATCTCACTTCTCTGTGGACATAGAAAAATATGCAAAGACTTTTATTTCTCAGTAACGAAAATTAATTTTACTCTAAAGCCTGTACCCCTGTTTTTCAAATGTAGCTTTTATAATTAGATTTCTCTATTGCCTTCTCTAGTGACAAAATTAATTTGCCAGAATTAGCACTGCCAGACACACAGACTTTGTGCAACAGAACTCTTCTAGGGAAAAATAGTGTGGCATAGGTTTTAATTTATCATATTGTCTCTGATGAACTCCTCTTCCATATTAGGTGTATTGTCCTCAATATTTAAAATAAATTTGAAACTAATTTAGTATCTACTGCAGCTTTGTAGAAATTCTGGTACCACCTTAATTTTAATGTTATCAATATGTAGGACTTCAATACAATGATGATTAAGAACATATTACTTAATACCATTAATGTAATTGAAACAAAAGCATTACATTTATTATATTTCTATATAGGCTTCCAGATGGATTTTCCCAACTGTTAAACCTAACGCAGCTGTACCTGAATGATGCTTTTCTTGAGTTTTTGCCAGCCAACTTTGGCAGGTAAGTTGAATTTGAAACTTAGTAACTGCATCTAGTTTTAACATTATGCAGAGTAGTTTCTGCTGCTTCTCTAGGAAAGTGTGAACTGGAAGAGAGGAAGAAGTATACCTTACCAATCCATTTATGCCATATTTTAGTTACAGAAAAAAAACTCTGAATCTTTATCAACATTTTGTAATTGGACTTTTGAAGGACAGATAGAATGCTTACAAAAAGCCAAGAAATAAAACTCATTTACATACTTGCTGCTTTTGCAACAGAAGTCTGGTAAGTACAGGAGACTAGTATTTCTGAAATGCAGGCTGGTTATTATTTAGTAATGGAAGTGAAGCAAATAATGACATCTTTAATTCCACTTGTTCTCTCTTGGATGAACAGATTCCTTCATATACATCTGTAATTCTCAAATGCCTTTTTATCACTAATTTTTCTGAAAGACTCAGCATGTTTACCGTGTGTTGACTAAGCAAAATTGTTCCATGTGCTATCTTAAGTACAAGACAAATGCTAACCCTCTACCTCTTAAAAATGGATTAAATCTTGGGAGCAAATGTGAATGGATAATATTGTCAACAGAAAGGCTCCTAGGTCCTGTTCTCCTTATGCTGATTGAGCAATTTCTGCCTTTTTCCCCTCTCTTTGCTCTTAATTTAGGCTCTTGTTTCCTAGATTGTCACTCTCCTACCTTACCCTATCCCATGTCCAGCAATCCTCTCTTTCAGGAAATATGACTGTTAGTCAACCAAGCGTATTGCAGTGTGAAAGCAATTGCCTTAGGCTGTGTCGTTATATTTGGGTTGGCACCATTTACAAGAGATTAGGAAAGAAGTTTGCAAAAGTTTGGCAGATCAGAAGATGTACAATGAAAGATAAGCACAGGTGCACTCCATTAATGACCTTTAGTTTCTTAGATTGGAGTTGTTGGCCTATTTTTCTCTGTCCAGTTAGTTATTACTCGTTTCCTGATAAATGATTAGAGGTGCCAGATGTGTTACAGACTCAGCTTACAAAAAAGCTGCTTACGATGCAGAAGCATTAATTGTCATGCTTGTTTTTAGTACACAAAGTTTGTATTTCAAAAGCCTTCTTTAAGGTTGAAGGAGAAGATCTGGAAGATGCATAGTCTTTACTTGTTGGGCATTTTAATGATTGCCTATATGCTTTTCTGATTTGTATTTAAGTCTCACCAAATAGCAAGATTTTCTTAATAAAAAAACCAGGTAGTACAGATGAAATTGAAGACTTAAGGTTGACATGATTGGTCTTGCAAGTATTTAACATAGGTTAAAAAAGCTTTATTATATTTTTTTTTCCTCACTGTCCACTTCTGTAATGCGTAATGGTTAGGGAAATGAAGTTATTAATTAATAACAGATTAAGAATAAATCAGTTACTGAAGGCAACTTGAAAGTGAATTCTCCAGTGTAGTGTTTCTTTTAATAGCTATGAAGAATTCAGCCTTGTTTTTTACAATATAGTGACTTACAGCATGGTAGCTTGTAGCTAGGTGAATGAAATTGAAATTAAGGCATTTCTCACCAGCTGTTTTTAAACGAATTCAAAGTATTTACGTAAGTTTGCCTGCACAAAAGTAACACTGTTCTATAAGAAGACAATGTTTAGATCAAATAAATTAGAAAACAAAGAATTAGTAAAATGTTAAAGGGGTCTGAACCTTCTTTTGAAATGACATTATGTATTTCTGTTCTCTAAGTGATCAGGCTACTCTTCCATCCCACAACTTCACAACTATGTATAAAATACTTGCTAGTGCAAATGATCTTTTAACTTGTACTACATAATATGGGAATTTATTTTTTTTTTTAAACAAACATTTAAAAGCTCTGGTAGAAGCTTTTTGGATATTTAGAACATTGCTGATTATTCCCATAAAGGACAAGCCTTCACCTTTTCCGATTTGGTTCACTATTTTGTATATATCCTTTGTAGCTATTGTTTTTCATTACATGGGAACACATGAAGTAACTGAGCTCTGTTGTCTGTTCTTACTGGTAACTACAGGCAATAATGCCTTTTAAAACTAAGCCAATGCCATATTAAAGCTAGCAAGGTTCTTGTGCTCCCTGTGTCATGTCTCTGTTCCAGCAGGTCAGGTTAAAAATCTGGTTTCCCGTATCAGTTTCCTTCTGACTGTTCATATTCATTTGTTCCACAATTTAATTTTTGTAATCTCTCATGAGTGTAGTCCCCCATTCTCTCACCTGCTGTTCTTATAGTGTTCTCATATCCCTCTTTTGATTTGTTAGACTAAATAAAATTCTGCTTTCCTCCGGTATGGTAGGTTTTCCTTTGTGCCTGATGATATTAATATATCTTGGAATGAGTTTCAGTTTGAATTAATCTTCTTCTTGAGAGAGGACGACAACATATCTAGCTATATTTAGAATTCAAATTGAGATCTCTTCATGGCTTGTACAATGTCATGATTATCTTCTTGTTTCTCTTGGAAACGTTTGTAGTTACACTCCAGCATTCCACTAGCCCTTTTTGCAGCTGCCTAGTGTTGTTTACCTCATGATCAACTAATGCACTGGGCAGCTCAGTTAGAAATGGGTGATGACTCTACAAGGAAATCATGAGTATGTGCTATAGCATCTTGTCCCTTGCCTATTTTTTCAGTCCTTAAGATTGCACAGTTTTTTTCCCCTAATACTTCACTGTATTGTTTGTGACTGTCTTTCATGGCATCAGCCAATTTAAACATTTTTCCTATCTTTTAAGATTGCTGTTAAAAAATAGTGAACAGGATAGTCTCAAAATGGGTCTTTGAGTGCCTCTGTCAATAGCGTTAAGCCTGGTGCTTAGGAAAGAAAACACTCTGTAATGCAATGTAATGCAAACTAATGTTAGTGTGTCCAAGCAGCATTTTATTACATTTACCTTCATGCTTCATTTGCACCTTCAAAATTTGTAATAAAGTTTTGCATACTATCAAAGTCAAGAATATCCAAACTTTTTTCCCCTTCTTTTTGAGTATTACATACTTGCTTTCCTTCAGTGATGTTGTACCAGGCTAGTTAGACTTAGTAAAAATCACCAGACTTCTGATTAAATGTGCTGATTCCTTTAGAATTCTGAGATGTCTAGTGGGTTTTTATCCTCCAGACTCAAATTCTAGTTTGAATGCATTAATATTGGCATGGATCTCAGAATCAGCCTTTATGCCACTGTACAGAAATCTGAGATTTGCTTATGATAACCTAAGAAAACCATATCCGTTGTATATAAATACATCATGTATATTTAGTTTAAATGTACAAATATGTAAGTAGAGCATTCTAAACTTGAAGCTTACTGCATGCTAATTTTGAGAAATGTGAGGAGTTTATCTTCAATGTCACTCTAAAAACTCTTCATTCATTCATTCTTGAGAATGTTGTCTATAATGGGGCATTGCTTCCTGAGACTTTCTACTGTGATTCTGCAATGAACTTTTATTCTTCTTGATCTAAAATTTGCCAGTACGATTTGCAGTAGTAGATTTTTTTTTATCATAGTATTTACTTAGGGATGACTTTTTACATGAATGTACAGTGATAATAAAATTGGGGACTTAATTTAGTTACACATATGCAATTTTGCTGAAATTTTTGCAAATGCAACCTGCTATAGGACACATTTCAGTCCTCTTGCCTTTAGACTTTAGTTGCAATAAAAAATGCATTAGCAAAACTGAAAAGGAGGTGAAAAATAACATCTCTATGAAATATTTTTAGGAATGACTGCTGTTGGACAATGAGTTTCTAAGTATACATGCTACATGTTTCTTTTACATTTCTCACAGATTGTGTAATTAAAGAAATCTGATTTGGGAAGAATATTGATCTTATCCTGGCAAGGTGTTAAAGTAGAGATTTTGTTTTATTTAAAAGTTGAGCTACATTTTAAAAGCAGGCTAAGTTGGATACATTAAATAACAATACTGCAACAATAATTTTGTTGAGACTGTTACACCAGGTGTATATTACTAAAGTTGAATAGTACTCTGTTACAGCTTTGTGTTTAGATGATGTGTAAATACTTCTGTTACGGGTTTTTACAGTTGAGAAGGAAAGTATTTCCACATCAGTATGACAGATCTTTGTGATACTGCACAAGAAATATATATTCTGCTGCTATGACTTCTCTTCTTCCTTTAGTATAGGTTGGCTAGTTCTCTGTATTTCTCTTCCAAATTAAAACTTAATTTTTTCAGTTCTGTTATAGCAGTTCAGATGCTAGTATGGTGTTTACAACCGCAATTTAAAGAGTAGCTAGGAGGAGTATTTGATATGTATTATTATATTAAACTTGAATTTACCCTTACAGTCCTAATGGAAGAAGTGACAACTGCTTCAGTCCAATACTTTTCATCGGTTACTGAGAGAAAATTACTAGTTTAGACACACACTATATCTCCTAGCAAGGAGAAGTTGAAAATGTTTCTCTAGTAGCTTCTGTGTAGCTCTGCACATAAATACTGAATTTCTTATATCTCCAGTTTCTTAGGGTTAGCTGAAGAAAGAGCAGAACATGAAGGTCACAAAGCTATAAACCTTTCTGTCGTCACAGGCAGCCTTTAAGTTCACAGAATTAATTTATTAAGAGTACAGTTTTCTGACTTACGACAACAAAGTGTGGGCGTGCTTATATATAGTTTAGTGTATGAACGCAGGTTTGCTTGTACTGCTTTCAACTGAGAAATTTGACTGGTGAAGAAAAACTACAAACTACGTAGCTATGTTCCATTTTATAAAAGCAAAAGACCAGCTGGAGCCTAATGCAGTGTTTGGTTGTGCTTGGGTTCAGAAGTCCAAGCCCAAAATGACCATTCAAATCTGAGGTGCTCAAACATGCAAGTTCTATTTTGACACACATTGATACCTGAGGGTGCAGGTAATGTAAGAAGGCTAGGAAGTCCTTTCTAGTTCTGTCCTAGGTTGACAGCAGTGATATTACCATGAACTGGATTCTCATTAGTAGAGTGTTGGTTTGTCTTTGAGAAGCTGAGGGGGGAAGAGGTTCCCCTCCAGCAGTTGCTACCATATGGCAAGTACTGCTTGCAGTGCTGGACTATGTTTCAAGGTCACTGTTATATTCTTAGGTTATTCGTAGGTGCAGCAGATTGCTACTTTCAAATGCATCCAAAAATAAGCAAATGTCTAGAGGAAAAATAAATATAGTTTTCAACTTTCTATTTTTGCTTTAATGGTAGTTCCTTTTACTTAATTGGAATTAAGGGTTTTTGTCTCTGTCCTTAAAATGCACTCAGTTGAGCACCTTCAGGAAAGACTGTCTGTTCAGTATGCTCCTTTTTGATTTGGTAGCTTAATGCCCTATTTTGTGTTGTATGACGGCTGTTAGTGGGTCACATGTAGAACTCTTCTCTTTACAACCTTGTCTGTATTTTAACCAAACACAGTTTCTGCATTTCATTTAACAAAGAGATAGCTAGTTTTGTCACTGCTATCCTGATACGAAAAGTTCCACTGAGGATGGTACATTGTGTGAATGTCAAGACTGCTTTGAACTTATCTTGGCTAAGCAGTTGAATTTGGAATTCAGAGGTTATTTATCTTGCAACTGAGGATTTACTGGAAATAAGGTCAGACTGCCTTCTAATAGAACTATCCAAATGGATTAAGAAGCTGACTAGAAAGGGAATATGGAAGGAAATCGAAGATTGAAGATTGTTTTTACCATGTGGAAGACCACATGTGTTCCTGAGACTTTTTTTATGAAATGCTTTGATACACTGCCACTATTAGAAATTCAGCATCTTACCTTGTTTGGACCGATCCTACCTTTCTTCTATTATTTCCTATATACATGATGATAACATGTGCCCATAATGAATTCAATGAAGTGGTTTAATATCTTTGAGATGGAGAAAAACAAATATGTTCAAACAGGTACAGAAAAGCAGACGAGTTTTAGATTGTTTGCTGCTTTACCAAAACCAAACCCCAAAGCACAATTTAATTTAAAATAACGTGCAGATTTATGCACAAAATGTATTTAATTCTTCCATTAAAAATATTTCAAACTGGTTGATCTTTTTTTTCTAATTCAGCAATAGAAGTAAGTTTAGAGATTGCTTTTGTCCTAAGATACTGTATATTGTGATAATTTAGTTATGCCTTTCTCTTACAGATTAACTAAACTCCAGATATTGGAACTTAGAGAAAACCAGTTAAAAATATTGCCAAAGTAAGTATGGATGACATTGATTTAAACTGCTTTCAAGAGGTTTTGCTGTAGTTATACTAATAATATAGTGCATATTGGAATAGTAGATTATAGCTTAAAATACGTAGCTAAGTAACTGGACTAAGTCTTCAAGTTTTTCTTTTGCTTCAGACTGACTGGGCTGCCTATTCAGAGATTTGTGTTTTCAGAGATACTTTAAAATTTTTTTTGTCCCTGTCCAGCTCTGTGGATTTCTGATCCACCTATTGAGCTTTTAAGTCAGTGTGCAGGCATCTCAGCATGATCATTCTGAGATGTCTTGTGTTTCTGGCATGCATTATTGTATGACTGCCTAGATGCCTGTCTGGATACAGTTCTGATGGCTAAGTGTCTGAGACTTAGGCATTTGTATTAAAATCATTTTATCTTAAATTGAATGTTGAGTTTGAGGTGCTTGCTCAGAGTGACTGAGGGTATGTAATTCACATGACTCAAATGTTTTTTTTCCATTTAATCTATAATTCAGGACTGAAGAAAGTAACAACTTGTTAGTGTGTTGTATGGAATCTGTTATGCCATACCTGTTCCATAATGCAAGCAGCCTTTTTTAACATAATGGCAACGTATTCCTCAGATGTTTTTTCTGTCATAGTAAAATAGTTTTATTTGTTTTAACAATAAATCCACTTGTACCTCTCTTAAAAACTGACATCTTTCTAAGCCCTGCCGTTCAATTCTCAGTCATTTCATCAAACACACCTAGGCTCGTTTTGTTGCAGTTCTTGCTGTTTCTATGATCTAGAGCAATGCTCTGAGTTTTCTGATTTGGACGCTGGAGGTATAAGTTGGGTAGCAGAGATTAAAAAGGTCAATGAAGAGAGAAACAGAGATCTTAAAGATGGGTGGGTAATAACCAGCAGTAAAGTCCTGAATATATTGTGATGCCAAAAACTCGTGTCTGGAGTGAAATGTATAGCATCAGAAAGTGTGAAATTAAATCATCCAAGTGTGAAGCATTCTGTTCATTCATGTGGTATAAATACCCTCTATCCTCTTTCTGCTATCACTAATTTTCAGTAGGAAAAAATTAGAGGACATGTAATTTGGGATAGTAGCTCTGTAAATTAAGTTACTCCAAACTGAGGAACAGTAGCTATAATTAAAGCTTATAGCTAATACAGCTTTAGTTTATAAAATTACTCTGACCTTAATTGCCAAAATTAATACTAATAGCATGAATTACATGTGATGGTTTAAAAACAGTAGTTTCATGGAAGTCTGTTGTAGTGATAAGAGAAATGTAAACAAATGCTGTAATATATTTAAAACAAGCACAACTTCTGTTGAAGTTGCTGGGAATTTTTGTTTAGTCTTCAGTGTTTCCTGGGTTTCATCCTTGCTGGAAAACTAAACAGCAGCTGTCACAAAAATGTACACTCTGCAGCACCTCCATAATGATACACAGCATGTGCTTAGAAGCCACCTATATTATTCTCTCTTGTACACTTGTGGTTCAATTAAGAGAGATTAAGACTATTGAGAGTACTTGGTTTTTTTTTAATTTAGCCAGATTAATATGCATTTTGCTAGAGTCAGGCCCTAGAAATGTACGTTGTTTATGTAAAAATTCATCGTGGTGTCCATAGTATGCAAGAGGTGAATGTGCCCTTCAGGATAACACAACCATGCAACAGTTAACTTGACCAACAAAGGTGTCTATGGCCTGGCTCTAACTATTAC
Organism: Mesitornis unicolor; assembly: GCF_000695765.1. Taxonomy (NCBI): domain Eukaryota; kingdom Metazoa; phylum Chordata; class Aves; order Mesitornithiformes; family Mesitornithidae; genus Mesitornis; species Mesitornis unicolor. The sequence continues at coordinate 13,199 of NW_010164268.1, forward strand.
ATCAGAACAGAAGTGATGTGAAATTCGAACTTACACAGTTTTCCAAACCTGAGTATGTGTTTTGAAAGGAAAATGCTACACAGCTTTAAACAGTTTAGAAAATCCAAAGGGATTTTTTTTTAAGCTAATAAGATGTAAAAATACATGCTAGTGTTTTTGCTGTGGAATACGACTATTTTATCTTATTTCCTTGTCACTTGCACTGTCTTAATATTTCCCTATAGCAAATTATTTCATATTTGTATTGATAAATGCATTTGGAGAAACTTCTACAAAATCAGCTAGCCCCCTTGCTGAATTAAACATGCACATAATTTTAAACACTAAAGCAAAAATTACTAGAAATATTGTTAATCAAAATGGGTAATTAATGCCAACGCTAAATCAACCTTGCCTTGTGCCAAATGCATCATTTTGCTTGGAGCTTATCCACACCCAGAGACTGCAAAACTGGTAGTATTATAATGCAAAGTAGCTCAGTGAAAATATTTCTACTGAAAGGAAAGCAAAAATACACGAACTATTTTAGAGGCATTTATCTGATAGGTAGCTGAAAGTTGTGAAAATGGTCCAATAGAAATAAAAAGTTTATTTTTGATTTTTTTTTTTAAGCTTCTGTCTGTTTCCTAATTGTTGATAAAAAGAGTAACCTCTTTAGAAGGAATTTATTTGAGAGTGAGCAATTATGATGATTCAGGGTCTAATCTTGCTATAATGCACACCTCTTGAATTGTCTGTTGTTTAAAGTAACCTGTAGTGTTAAACTTAGTGAAGCTGACTATTTACAACATCAGAATCTGAGGCAGAATTTTGACTATCTGACTGCTTAGTGTTTGTTGGTTTGACAGCAAATTCAATAGTACAAATTATGAAACGGCTTTTTCAGTTTATGGAAGGGATTATGTAGCGCCTTGGCAAATAAAAAAATAGGTGTAATTTGGTTATCTAGTAGATTTTTGTTTCCAGCCCTGTATTCCTCTTCCTTTAGCATTGAATTTTGATGTTAGTTTAACATCATTGGAAGTTTTGTTTGCATTTTGTCTGGAGG
>NW_010164268.1:14286-18158 GCF_000695765.1 Mesitornis unicolor
CATTAAATAGCTGAAAGTGCTATAAATTAGGCAGAGAGTGGGCAAGGAGAAGGAGTATAGCTGAGACCCTGATCTTGCAAACACATTTGTGTATGTTTTACAGTTGGGAGGATGTGTTTGTTGATACAGATATTTCGGCAAGAAAAATAAAAGAGGCTCAAGATCAGTAAAGTTACTTTGTGACAGTGTCAATGTTATGTAACATTAATTTTGCAGATATGGAGATTTGCAGATATTTGCTCCAGTTCCAAATGTGAAGACGAGGACCCTTGATGAAAAACTGTAACAGTTAATTAATTCATTTGCTTTATTTAGCAAAGTTTGAAGCAAGACTGGCAACTGTGGGTTGCCTTACAGCCATTAAGGTTGTACTACTAGCAAGATGGGAAGGGAATGCCTAGATCTCAGGTTGAAGTGGAATAGAATTTGTGTATATATTATGCTTTGGCAGAGGGGAGGAGAGGAGCTCTATTGCTTAGATTCTGTAAATCTGGTGTTAACCTGTGTAAACAGTTGAGCCTCAGAGTTGAATGGTGTGTAAGAGGAAGGAAAAAAGAAAATTACTCAGATCTTGGAGCTTGTTGCTCTGGGAGATTTTTATTTTAATGGTTTCATGAAGACTAAAAAGAAAAGAAGTCAGTGATGAAGGAAAACATCCATTCATCTCAAGCTGCAGTAAAAACCTCCATCTGACTTTGTTTCAGTTCAGCCTCATCAAAATTCACTTAAATTATATTGAACTTTTTTCATTTTGTTGATGTTACCTGTTTCCCCCCCCTTCACTTTTAAAATGTATATTTATTTCTGAGTTGAAAATTCAGTTCCAATAGGAAGTGTTGAAATGAAAGTACTATAAAAATGGTAAAATAAGCAATTTTTTTTAAAAAATTACCTATTGAAACTAGTGTATCAAATTCAATCCCACATAGCTGTGACCCACCTTAATCTACTTTTTGAGGCTGGAATTTTGATAATCAGTGGAGTTCTGGACTGCTTTCTCTAGTAGCCCACTGTCTAGCTAACATAGCTTGAAAACAGAAGAAATCTAAACCAATTTTAAATTAAAGCCATTAGTAAAAGTACAATATGGTGTTGCCCACGAAGCTTTGAAAGCAGCAGAATGATATGCTAAATTCTTTAAGTGAGTCTTCAGCTGTGGTTCTGGGAGATGCATTGGGGCAAATTTGTTAGCAACATATTGGCTTGGTCTTACAAAACTTTGAGAAATTCAGCTTACTTGGTATTTGAGAGGGACTTGAATAATTCATGTTAGAACTGGAGAATTAATTTTAGCAGTTGGCTTACTGGTAGTCATCCTATTCATGAACTGTGAGAAATGAGGGAAAATGTTTCTCAGATTCTTCTGGAAGTAGCCTTTTCATGTTTTGGGTTTTTTTTGTTTGTTTGGTTGTTGTTTTTTTTCTTTTCTCCTTTAAGACAGTGGGAATGTTAAAGGCTTTCCCTTAAGCCTGTGTGTGCAGTGTAAAGGAAGGCTTTTGCTTTTGTCTTGTATACATCTTTACCTATTTATGCTAAATTTCTAGTTTGTCCCCAGCATAATTACTGTAATGTAATGAAAATCAAATCTATAGACCAAATGTTGAGTGTAATCCTTTTTAGAGGTCTTATTTCATGGATATTAGTAATAATCACATTAACTTATTTTGAGTAAATGAGGCATTTTTCAGTAGAATGTAGTTTTTGAACTGTATGTTCAGAACAGCTATAATACTTACTGTATTTGAAGAACACCTGAAGCTTTGAATATCTATGTAAAGCATCTTGTGCTGTTGTGGTTTTTTTAAATATTAGTGTTCATACATGTATTCTGATAATACAAAAGTCCCTACCATTTAGAAGCTCTTATGTTTAGTTTTCCCAGAATTTTATAGTATGTATGCACAGGTTGTATTTGAAAGTTGTAGATGTTATTGATTGTTCTATAGACACCTATTATTAAATGAATAAAAAACATAATGTAATATGAGGAATTCACAGCCCTCTTGAAAATATAAGGGTAGGAGTAGGAGTAGTACTGCTGTAGACTACCATGTGCAGTGGTAGATAATCTCTGTGGGAGGAAAAATTTTGCCAGAACACAGTTTGAAATAATGAATTTTACTTTATTTCATTCATTGTTTTAATCTTTGCCATAAATTGGCTTAGAGAGTATTGATGTGTCACAAAATCTAATTAAGTAAACTTATTTGTTGTAGGACTAGAGAAATAATTAGAATTCCAGACCTTATCATATGGAAACAACTTTGTCAGCAGCCTGGAGAGAGAGAGAAAGGGAGTGTTGGTTACTGTGATTCAACAGTGGTCTTTTCTGTTTCAGCTGATCATTAGGCAATGGTCTTTCTTTGGGTGGAAAACCTGTAGTTAACCACCCTTTGTCTGCTGAAAAGACTTACTGTGACTATAGATGAAAAGCTGAAGTGCTTCACTGAGTTGCTTTATCATAAAGATTATTCTAGTGGTCTTTATTTTTTGTAAAATAATCCATAGATGAGTTGCTGTGTACTCTTTGTGTGACATAGTTGGCATGATCATTTATGTGTGCTTGGTTGAACAGTGTGAAAATTTGACCTTATTTAGATATCAGTTACAGAACAGCATCACTACTTAGTACTGATTAAAGTAATATATTTGTATGAATACAGGAAGTTTGGATGTAACCAGTATTTTCTTACATCTAATTCCCTATTAATCCCCTTCCTATGCAGAACCATGTCCAGACTGACTCAGCTGGAGAGACTGGACTTAGGAAGTAATGAATTCACAGAAGTGGTGAGTTTTGCCTTAGTAACAGAGCTTTGTATCTTTTATAAATTTATTTATCCTTTAATCTATTTTTAATCAATATAAAAATTTAAACATTAGCTTAAGAGTTCTGCTACTGAGAAAATATTTTGTATGCTTCATACTACTTATGGAGCCTGTTATAAAAATTGTGTGCATATTCTGATGAATATGAGTATGTTTTTCCTCAATTTGAAAATAACACTCTGTGGTATATTGTGGTTGCTGTACTGGTGAAAAAAAAGAATGGTAACATGTTTGAATTATAAACAATTATATGTTTTATAACAAATTCTAAACACTTATTGGCTATCATGTATTTAATGTTGCAAAATCTGTATAAGCCGTGCATAACCTGTGTTTATTATTGTGTACAAAATACTTAGGTCCACGTGAAACAGTATCAATTTTAATTTTGAATATTGTTCAAAATAGTATTTACAGCTGAGGTGCTCAGAATTTTCCTTCAGCTTGGATCAACTTGGTTCCTGTTCATGATCTCACAGATAAATGAATCTTGCCTTTACAATCACTGAACATCTCTCTGCTTCTACAAGTACTTTCCTGGATAAAGGAATTGAATTAGAAGTGTAATGGAACATCCTGACTTGGTATATCATAAAGTCAAGCCTTTGTGTGCCACCAGTAGACTGTGCAGAGCTGAGTACTTCTGTGCTGTTGTACAGTTTGGCAGATAGAGAAATATATTTAAGGAATTGTTCATTAGCTTTATTACTCTTCTAGCCATTACCATTACTGCCATCTTATTACAGGGCACACATTAGTGTGGGAGCCTTAAACTAACATACCCAGGTCCACTTTAAGCCATAATAGCCAGGAACTAAGTATAGGCTGCAAAATCAGCTGTTTGGGTATATTTTTGGCTGATTGCTTCATCTTTCCCAGCCTTTTAGCTATGAGAGTCAACTACTGGTAACTTATTTCATTAAGTTATTTTACCAAAAGCCCAAAAAGGTTTGAAACAACTTTTTTGGATAAAGACCTCTCTCAAAGCTGGTCATCAGTTACAATTTTCTCTTGGAAAATGAATTATTAGGAGGCAGGACTGC
>NW_010164268.1:18180-47931 GCF_000695765.1 Mesitornis unicolor
TATATTTACAGTATAATGAAACTGAGTTCTGCATTTAACTGAACTTGCTTGTAGTTGTTAAGGTGCAGTAGTATATGTTTTGTATTACTTTCTCAGGAGGGAAGTTTAAATAGGAAAACATATGCAACATGGATGTTTACCAATAAGTGGTCTGTGCCTGATGTAAGATACTTCTAATGATAAATTTTAATGGAAGCACAATCCTGCACTTTGTGGATGAAGTGGTTTGCTTGTATCATGCAGATGCACCCTTTGTTTCTAGAAAATTAAATTTTGTTTTCCTTTTCCCCAAGACCACATAATCTTGTGTTTTTTGAAAAACAAGCCTTCTGAGTTGATGGAATTTAAGGGTTTCTAGACCTCCTCCATGAGAGAGACAATTACACCTAAAACATTTATTTATTGTATGCTCCATTTGAAAAATAATAGTTTTGGGGGAAAAAACCAGCATAAACAAAACCAAAAAGAACCCAACCAAACCAAACACACTCCCCTCTGTAAGGATTATTTAGTTCTGTGATCAAGTTCTTAAAAGACTTTTATATACCTAGTATATATTTACATTTCAAAAAGTGAATTATCTGGGTTTTCTTTGGCCTAGTGAAATAAGTATATGTAACAGCTATAATAATTTTACTTAAAGTTGCAATAAATGAATCAGTGAATTTGGCTTTGTCTTTCACTGTTTTCTGTATGAAGTTTTAAAAAATGGCTTCCATTTACAGCCTGAAGTACTTGAACAACTGAGTGGGTTAAAGGAATTTTGGATGGATGGTAATAGACTAACACTTATTCCAGGGGTAAGTCCTTTTACTGTGTGGAACATTTAGTATTTTAATTTACAGTGTTGTTTGCTTTGTCAGCTATCATACATGTTAAAGTTGCTATGTAATTTTAGTGTCTGTGTGTGGAAATTGATCAACTGAGCCTATCTACACAAAATATTTTATTATAAAGCTTGGATGTTTTGCATAAAATTATTTTTCAGCACTATAAATAGGTTTTTTGTTTTCCTTTGGCATGACACTTGAGAAACAGTTTGTTGTCAAATCTGCTGGATTTTCTGTTTTGAACTTGTACCTTCTTGAATGTATTATTTTCTCTTACTTATAGTTCATCGGCACTTTGAAACAGCTGACCTATTTGGATGTTTCTAAAAACAACATTGAAGTGGTTGAAGAAGGTATTTCAGGTTGTGAAAGCCTGCAAGACCTACTGTTGTCCAGTAATTCACTTCAGCAACTGCCAGAGTCTATTGGTTTGTATTTTCAGTTAATTCATGTTCTTAAAGCTAATAGTTTAGACACAGAACACTTGAAAATAGACAAATAACATTTTAGATCTAAGTTTGAATTGATTGAAAGTGCCAGTTTTGGATAAAGCTGCAATGCGTAGCTGAGTTACACAATTTGCATTTGTTTTGGAGCATTCTTGACTTTATACAGTAGTTTGTAAATGGATGAAAAAATGTATTTCTCTTACCCCCCCACCATACCCATAAGCTGGCACATGGTAAGCTGGCAAACAAGTTCTGTAAGTCCATCTGCTTATTTCCCTAGGTATACAGCACTAGAGGCATGCCAGGAAATACAGAAGATGTGGTTGCTTACCCGTAGGGTTGGGGTTTTTGCCCCCTTAATTTACAATTAAAACTAAGCTTAATGAACTCAAATATTCTTTCTGATTTACTTGTTCATTTTATTACAGGTTCCCTGAAGAAGGCAACAACACTTAAAATTGATGAAAACCAGTTAATTTATTTGCCAGACTCAATAGGAGGGTAGGTATTTCACCTGAATAATAGGTTAAATTGCCTTTCTGCATGCTTTTTTGTAACCGTGGCTCCTCTTTTTGAATGGTTTTACAACTTCCGATTTAATTTCTTCTACATGTTAATGTAATAAAATTGAGTGCAAGTGCTTTCATATCTTACTTCTAGTTTGCAGCAGGTATGCTCTTCATGTATTGTTTAATATCAAAAGACCTATGTTCCTCACTTACTAATGCACCAATCTATAAAAGAAAAATTGAATGTGAAAGAAAACAAGATGTTTAAAAAGGCAGTTAGCTGCCTGAAACTGGTTTTTAGCAGTTACAGAAGGCTGTGGTAAATATTGCCAATGATTGAACTACTATCAAAAAGCTTACAAAAAGTGAATCTGAACACACTTACTTATGTTTTTTTATTTTATAAGGGAAATTTTCACCTGTTGATCACCAGGTTTTTAATGTATAATTTGGTGTTCTGCAATTTAATTTAAAAGCTGCAAATAATGGCAAAAATAATTGGTTCAGAATAGAGTACTATAAAAAGGAAAGGTATTTGTTCCAGTTTCTTTTGTCCTATTATAATTAGTGTCGGTTATATTTTGTTACCAGAATTTACAAAATACTTCTTCACTGCCAGATTCTTAGATTTACTGTCTCTAACTCTTGAAATTCTTTACTTGTTCAAAAACTGATAAAAATAAAAATAAAAATATTGTTCAAAATCAGCTCCAGTTTGGCTGTGATCTGTCCCATTCTGAATGTTTTCAGTGCCTTGCACTAGCACATTTTCATGTAGTAAACAAACATTTGATGTTGCTGACTCGCCTCTTTTCACTGAATGCTCTCTTATGAGGACAGTGTGAATGAGATAAAAACAAAATACAAAAGCTAAAAACTCACAGTCAGCTTTCAAACAAAAAAACCCTAAGTGCCCCAAACAACATTTTAGGCAATTAGTAAAGGATTTTTCTTGCATTTGAGTTCCCTTGTGTTTCAGAGTTATTTTGACTTAAATTTGAGATTTTTAATTAATAGTGGTATTAACTTCATTTAAATTTATAGTATTCAGTTAATGTTGGATGAATTAACCTGTATAGAAAAGTTTTGGGGTTTTTTTTGTAGGTTAATATCAATAGAAGAACTGGACTGTAGCTTCAATGAGATTGAAACGTTGCCTTCATCTGTTGGGCAGCTCTCTAATATAAGGACATTTGCTGCAGATCATAACTTTCTAACACAGCTGCCATCAGAGGTATGTATTTAATTTAAGAAGTGTAAAATGAGTTTTTAAATATATTTTAGATTATATAGTCTGAACAACTTTTGGACAACAAGCTATTAATTCTTCAATAGTTTTTCTTCCTGTATGTTTTAAAGGAGGATGTATACAAACATACAAGTTTTCAAATAATGAAATTGTGATTTATTTATTTTTTTTATTTTTGTTAAGCAAGAAGTAGAAATTTGTTACTAGTGTGTTGAAACCAAAAGAAGTTTTAATATGTAAGAATAAACCTAGTTATACTTTACAGGCAAAAATAGCCGTAATACTAATGGTTTTACAACAGTAAAATCTTGCATATTTAGAGTTGTGAAGATGATTTAATTCTTTGGGGTTTGTTTTTTTTTCAGATTGGAAACTGGAAGCATGTAACAGTGTTGTTTCTGCATTCTAATAAGCTTGAATTTCTCCCTGAAGAAATGGGTGATATGCAGAAATTAAAAGTCATCAATCTGAGTGACAATAGGTTTGTGAATGCATTTATTCAAGTAGAAGTCATATAAAATGCAATAATTATATAGAGGTATTGTTATGAATATATTATAGTATCTTTCTATGTGGTCTTTCCTTGTCTCATGCATAGCTTAGAAGCTGACTCAGGTGCATATATCCAATTTGGTGATGTATTCTGAATCTTGCAGTTCCCTTGCATTAAGCTGTCTAAATTTTAATGACTTTGCACATGCACTGAAGCAGAGCTTCAATACATGCATAATTGTTAGCTTGTATTTTTCTGGGGAATTAGTCTGGTTATTTTAATAAAACCTTTGATTCTCTCTTAAAAAATAATAGCTTCCTGTACTGCATACAGATGATACAAAACAGTATCGCAGTATAGTGTAAAACACTTGAGTGTGCTGGGGAAAGAGACTTGTGTTTTATTAGAGCTGGTCATTAAAAACTGACAAAACATTTCTCTTTTGGGAATTGCAAGTTTGTAAAATTGAAATATACTAGGAGAGATATGTCTAACTGAGCTCTCCCTCCTGTTCTGCCAATCCAGCTTCTCTGTGCTCCATCTGTAGCTTGATTTATCCATTAATGCCAGAGCTTCCATTTTCCAGGGCAGCCACTTTTCCACACATGTATCTTGGAAAAAACCAACAATTTTCAGGCATAGCACTTCTTTCTTAATTGGTGTCCATGTATATTGAAAGATAAAATGCTGAGGATTCAGATTAATCAATTCAGGTTAATTGTCTTCAAAATTGCATTCGAGTCACTGAACTAAATTGAATTCAAGTTACATTGTCACTTTTTTTTAAGCTGCTTGCTAAACTGGGCAGAAATGCATGTGGGGTTTCTTTTGTTTGTTTGCTTGATGTTTCCTCGATGTTTCTTTTTTTAATTCCAGGTATAGCTTTGAATCTAAATTAAATGCTGATGCCTTTCAACTGTCAATAGTTATTAATTTAACTATATCTGTAAATGTCCTTTTAAAATGTTTTTACAGCCTAATGCAAGATTGTTTCTTACAGTCTTAACAGTACTGATAAGTGTACTTAAACAAATTCTTATTGTAATTTACAGACTGAAGAATTTGCCATTTACTTTTACAAAACTGCAACAGCTTACTGCTATGTGGCTTTCAGACAATCAGGTGAACTTTTTAAAAATTAAAAATAGAACGTTGACTATATTCCTAATCGTATTGACTTTATTCCTAATGAAATTGTCAACTACAGAGCCATCTGTTAAATAATGAGACCTGGTACTTTGTATATACATCAGAACTTCCTTAACATTATACTCTTGGTTCTCCTGAAATAAACAACACTGAGCCTACCTGTCTTTGGAGACTTTCATACATTTGGTAAAGGTCTGTGCTGTTAGGAAATGCAGTATAACAGATATTAAGGTTCTTTGGGTTTTCTATTTCTTAATTCAGGCTTGTTTACAGAGGAGGGCTTGTGCTTGATAAGGCAGTACTTGAATGCTTAGTGTGTTGTTTCTTCCACAGCTGTACCATTGGTGAAACTTAGTATGCCTTTTTTGAGCTAGGTTTCTTGCCACACCTTTGAACTCTGTGACTGTCTGCGTTTCAAGCTATTAAGCAGTAACTCCTGTGCTTGCAGCTTTTATTTTTGCTGTGTATTGAAGCCCTTTGTACTCTCCTAATTTCCTGAATGGCATTAAGGGTGTACTGGACTGCCAGAAATCCACTAGGCTCAGATGTAGTATAATGAAAGCACTTTTACTAATACAGTAATTTCAAGAATCCCCTGCCCTATTTTATAAGAGATGGGAGACACTCAATCTGGTGTCAATATGAAAAACTGAGTACAAAATTTTTCACTTTATATGATTGTGTGTGGCTTTAAATGGTCAACAATGTCCATGTATTCCAGATCAGCCTGCTTCAGGATAGTAATAACTTATAGCAAGAAACTGGCTTATTTTTTTAATAACTGCTGTTTGCTTTTCTCTTGGAGATTTAACTGAACTTCAGTTCTCCATTAAAGCCAGTCATCAGTCAAATACTGACATGTTAATAAGTTCATTTTCTGAAAATTATTCAAAGGATAAATGGTTATACAAGGCAGAGTATTCTTCAAAGCAATGGGACAGGCTTGCTCTGTGATATGTAGATCATACTTATGTTTTTGTATATATTCTTGTAACATATCCTCCTTTCATTGGTTTCCTAGTCTAAACCACTTATCCCTCTTCAAAAAGAAGCTGACCCTGACACACAGAAAACAGTGCTTACTAATTATATGTTCCCTCAGCAACCAAGGACTGAGGATGGTAAGAATCTCTGGAATACCTTATCAGAATGCTCACTTTTGAAAATAATAATGGAAAGACTGTCCAGCTAATATAATTTTCACTAGATAATACTTTCAAGTTTGAAGTAAACTTGTAAATGAAGAAGAGTTACATCTGAAGAATGAGAACAGTAACTTAATGTGATCCACATACAGGTAAATTCTAGGTGCAAGTTTCAATGAGCAAAGTGAAGAATGAACTGACAGGATCACATTCTGCGATGGTTGCCACTTCCCAATGTGACAACCTATTTCATTCTGACAGACCTTAATGGTTAGGGGTGAAATTCTCCTTTGCAGGTGTCTGCTTCAGACTGACTATTTTAACAGAATGTTAGACAAAATGTTTCCTCCATTACCAAGTACTTACTTTTTTGAAAAGTACATAGTGTTCTGTGTTTCATTTTAAAAGAAAGGAAAAAATGGTCCAGAAAAAAAGCATTTTGTTCACATTTAGTTTGAACTGTTTTATAAGAAGTTGGGCCCAAAATATTAAGATCTTGCCAGAAAGTCATTTCTGCACACTTGTGAAGTAGTTAAGGAAGTAAGTAACATTCCATAAGTAATTCCATCAGGAGTTAGGGAGAGCTATATCTTTTTATTTCTCCACTTTTTTTCCTCCTGCAGGAAAAAGGAAAAAGCTTATGCTTCTTTAACAGAAATGGGACACACACCCACACCCCCACACACACCCATCCACCAATGGAAATAATTGAAGACTACCAAGTGGCAACATTTACTGTTAATGGCTCAAGTGTCTAGTACACTGAGAGAGGAGTTATCAAAAACATCAGCAAAACCAATAAATTGTGTATCACTTTTAGTGCTTTCTAATGCGGATAATGCACCTGTGATTTCTCTGATAGAATGGGAGAATTATAAAATCATTTGGAGATTCGCTGAAATTCAGGATTGTGCCTGAAAGCATTCTCTCCATTTGAACTTTTTTTACAGAGGTGCTAGGGTTTCACTGTTGACAAGGAAAGGGCTGCTTGTTTGTCTTAAGTTAACAGAATACTTGCCTCTGAGGTAGTAATTCCAAGTGGAAGTTTTAAAGTTCACTAGATCACGTTCGTAACAATTAAAATTTTTAAAATTCTTTATCAAGTTACCTTATTTGATCAGGAACAGTTTCAGTGATAGTAAATTCTATTAGAATATTTTCAGATGTGTTAAAATTGTGAATTTGCCCAATGAACGCAGAGTAACAAATATTCCAATGCACTTGTTGAGCCCCATAATTAAGTATTTTTCAGCAGTCTTGGCATCTGAAGAATATACTCTTGCTGGGGTAGTGGTGGCAGATTTATTAGCCTATATGGCGTGCAAAACTAGAACCTGGCTAATGTAACACAAAACACGGAGACGTGCATAAGAGACTGGTTATCCAAAACATTTTTTTCTCTTGTAAAATTTAGCAAGAAATACTTCATAAAGCTCCTGTCACTTGTATAACTTCTACAAAATCATGTGTTTACCTAACGTTTTGGGTGTTTCAGGTTTTTTTCAGGATTACTAATCAGGTTTTTATCACTGTCATTCTTACTCTTTATTTTAAAATTTTCATTCAATAAAATCAGATGAATGCTCTCATACATGCTGAATAAGACCATCTCACTGAAATCGGGCTATATCTATAGAAGTATAATTTACATTTATATATATTCAAATACATATTTTCATATTTACACACATGTATATGACTAAAAGTTCTTTGCAGCAGAGAGTTCTGAAAATTTTAGTGTTAAGACTAGTGTACCGTTGTATGTATGAAGTTTTTTTACTTGACAGAAAGGGATTTTACTATTATAAAAATAAGGCAAGTTCATAAAGCAGTAGCACTGCAACTACTCTTCAATTAATGGTGCAGCTAGCCTCTTTTAAGAATGCATACAAGAGCACACCAATCCCTTCCAAGAGAGAGAAAAAAGAGGGTTTTTATTTTGCATAATGTATCCTATTCTTACGAGAGTTTTGGTTTTTTTAGTTATGTTCATATCTGATAATGAAAGTTTCAATCCATCTCTGTGGGAGGAACAGCGTAAACAGCGTGCTCAGGTGGCATTTGAGTGTGATGAAGACAAAGATGAGAGAGAGGTGCCACCTCGGGTTAGTATTGAATTTATTTTTAAATACTTAGTGCTTCCCTCCCTCTTATCCTCACTCCTGAATCCTGTCCTTTTCCTTTGACTGTGGATTTCACACTGCTGAAGAAATCAAGTCTTCAGTTATTAGTTAAGAGTATCTAACAGGATGAAACACCGTGGTTTTGTTTTGGTGTGTTTTTTTGTTGTTGTTGTTTTGGGGTTTTTGGTGGGTTTTTTTAGTTGATTGGGGTTTTTTGTTTGTTTGTTACCTTGGGGTTTTTTGTCAGATCATTTAAAGTGGAGCACAAGGGAAAATACTCCCAGCTGATATAACGTGATGTAGGTCATAACTAGGAGACTAGCTGACTGGTAGTGCTGTGGAGAAGGATAGTGGGGAAACAATGATTAATCCTGATCTTTCTTTAAGTAAATTACAGTTGTCATAATTCTTCCTGTATGTGATCAGTCAATACATTTGGGAAGAGTGCTTCATAATCTTGCTGGGTTTTATAAACTTAATTCTGCATCAGTGCTGGTAGACTCAGTCAGCAAAGTGGACATCCTAGATTGTTCAGTGTTTTGTCCAAATTAATTGTCAGTTTAAAGCTGATGCTTTCATGATGACAATTATATGTAGAACATTATTGCTTTTTGTCTTTCAGGAAGGCAACCTGAAGAGGTATCCAACTCCATATCCTGATGAACTGAAGAATATGGTCAAAACAGTCCAGACAATTGTACATAGACTAAAGGATGAAGAATCTACTGAAGATGTTGCCAAGGAGTCAAAACGAGAAGGCCAGACAGTTACCGTAAAAGATGTGGGGGTAAAGGTTAGAGATAATATTCCCTTCTGACACTGCAAGAACCTCCAAAGATCTAGAGTGTCATTGATTGCTTTTAATTCTCTTCTCCTTCCCCTCTAATGTTTTAGCAAGAAAAAAAGTCAGATTAAAGAACAGAATTCACCTCTTAACCATCTAAAGAAGTCTATAATAAATGTCTGGTTTGCAGTAGCAGTTTTATTTTGACACTAAGGAAAGTGACTTGATTCTAAGGCAAATACAAGCTATGTATGTGTTAAGGAGCTGTCTTCTTTGGTTTCTGGAGGATGGCATCTTTCATGGCATCTGTGATCTTCTTTTAGCTGCCGGACTTCACAATGAAATTCAAGATAATCTGCAAGGGTCTCTCTGCTGCCCCTATGTCTGGAGGTTTTACATGATAAGTTGGAAAGGCAATTATAGCAAGTGGGCACAGGAGCCAGGAGTCTCTAAGAGATTGATGTAGCATGATAGATGCTAGGACTACTGTTCGGTGCTGATATGTCTCATTGTAGATATTCTGGGGGTTTTATTTATATATTTATGTAACTGGAAATTTAATGGTGCAAATTGACTCCAATAAGGAGGAGATTCAAAATGACTGGCAAAGGGTAGGGACTGTACCTCAGTAATCTGCAGAGGTTTCTCTGCTTTTCATCCCTGGTGCATTACATATTTAATAATTTTAAAACTCAATTTTTCTATTCCTTAGTTTCACAAAATATATAAAGTTAACTCTAAATACCATCCATTACTGAAAGCTTTTCAGGACTTTTTTTCTGCTAATGTTCTTAATCCTGTAGACTTCAGAAATTGCTTCAATAAAGAACAAAGCAGATGAGAGAAAGCAATATTCAGTGGGAAGCTCTGTGCAGAAGCCTACTGAACCAGAAGCGGAGCACAGCACTACAAATTCACAGATGACTGCACTTGTTAAAACCTTGCAGAACACAAAAACAATTGTCAACCATGAAGACATGTTTGAGGTATGGCATTCTGATGAACATCGTAGCAGTCAAAGAATTGGACTGGTGTTGTATTGAATTTGCTACTCTGGGAGATGAAAATTTGTGTTGACAACAGCAGAAAATCACCATCTATAAGTGCTGTAAATATGGATGGTTTGCAATGCAGTACTTTTCTCACTTCAGGTTCTATTAAGTAAAAGTTGAAATAGCTAATAAAAAATTCAAAATGAAAGACACATGCACATAAAGAAAAATAAAGCAAACTCAACTAAAAGTTGACCTAAGTATCAAACTATGAAAATACTCAGATTTTTCCAGGTTTTGCTTGATTGTCAATTCTTTATTAAATAGTATATTTTAATTGTAACTGAAATGAAAAGATATTTGATTCATAGGAGCAATCAAAAACTTGTATCTCCGAGTGACTAGGCACATTCATTTCAAGTGAAAAATGAAAGGTGAGTTTAGAAATATTAGTTCCTCTGTGCTTATTCGTGAACCGTCAATATGAGTGAATGAATATGACTTGCATTGTACTTACCTCTTATAAAGAGTCAGAGATTTTAGACTTCTAAACTATTTGTACATCTCTAACAAACACCATGTATTTATTAACTTAGAATATTTCAGACATGACAAATTTTGGAACTTGTCACTTAATCAGTAAAATGCTTTTTTCATAGTTTCACAAGCAGATTATTTTTGTGTGTGTTGTATAATCAGAGGAACATGCATATGTCATACTTGTGCTGAAGAGACTTTGTGTCAAGCAGTTGGGGCCATTGCTAGGTATTTCCCCCTTACTGTGTTCCTGCTTCTACATATTTTGTGAAAATATTATGTTTGACATTTTTCTTTAGTTTAAAAACCTAATTTCAGAAAATCATGTTAGTTGTGTAACTATAGGAACAGCAATTCTTTGTAGCTGGCTGTATGCCAGTAAGTGAGGTAGCAGTGTGTAGTGGATCAGGGATAGTGAATTCCTTACTTTTATGTAATAACTTGCTGGTAATGCTGTTGCAGTTGAATGCAGATATCTAAATTTTGCCTGTAAGTTTTTAATTTCAACATTGATTACACTTGTGTGCCACATCCAAGAGGAAGGGCAGTGTGGTAGAGACAGTGAAGAGGTTGTCTGTTCCAATTGCAGAGAAAAACAGATGGATTTTTATTTTTTATCTTTAATGAAACCTATCATTAGTGAGAAAGGTGGTTCCAGTAGGTCCCACATATTAAATGTTCTGTAACTTGTAAGAAAAAGTGAACATTGACAGACTTTTTTTGCAATCTGCAACATATATTTTTTAGCATTTGTAATAGTAAGCAGGCTTACTAGAAATAAATTTCTACTTTAGGGAAGGAAGGTTCCTTTTTCCTTCAAGATATTACTGGAAACAGTCATTTTTGGAAGATTATAGGAATACAGGGCTGGAAGTAGGATACTGAATCAATTGCATATCTGCTTTTGCAACAGCTTTGTCAGTTTGTGTCTTTCATAAGTGTACTGAGCTCCATCTTATGGTTAGGAGCTAGTGATTTCTAGCTTAAATGTATTCAGTATCACTTTATTCCTCTGCCATTGTTCTTGAACTTAAATAACTTCTCTTCCTTTTGGCATTTACCCCCAGTGTAAATTTAAAGGTATAAACTCGAGCTGCACTTGCTCTTCTTCTGCTAGACTAAGCAAGCCAAGCTCAATCAGTCTTTTCTCACAGCATAGCTCTTCATTCCAAAGATTGTACTGGTCATGCTACTATATAGCTGTTTCAGTTTGAGCTCTTTTCTGCAAAACCAGTACCCAGCTACTCAGTCTGGGGTGTTTGCTGGGTCAGTGATAAATTTCTGACTTGAACTCAACTTCCAGTGGTGGAACAGAGGCTGCATTTGCTTGTTCCAAGTAGGTTTTCTCCAGCTGAAGTTACTGGTTTGAGTGATGCTGAGTTCATCAGTGACAATGCAAGTCTGCATGTGCTGCTTCTTAAAGAGAATTCAGTGGTAAATATTACTAGATTCAGTTGACTTGCACTGCAAATGCACTACACACTTGTTATGCCTATGTTATGTTCCTTGTTTATTTTTCCCCTTTTATTTTTCAGTACACGACAGTTTAGATAGCATTTACTAACCTTTAAGCAGTTCTTTAAAATGCACAGCATAAAACTGTTTTTTCTTTAGCAGGAGTCAGAAGAACTCTCCTCTGATGAAGAGATGAAAATGGCAGAAATGAGACCACCACTGATAGAAACCTCCATAAACCAACCAAAAGTGGTAGCACTTAGCAATAACAAAAAAGGTTAGATACCATAAAGAGCAATAGAAATGTTGTGTGATTCTGATAATTCAGCTCAAGGTGGCTAGTTTTTCCAACTGCATTTTGTTAAAGTAGATTTAGTCTGTATTTTTAAAAGAAAGAGGATCAATTCTCTAGTTAAGCAACAAAAGCAGAAAAAAAAATTCTGCAGTATCTCGAGCGTGTGGTAAAGAAAGCTGTGTTGACATCCTTATTTTCTTGATTCTTGCCATCAGTTTAAAAGCAGAGGGGGAAAGAAGATGCATGTGTTTTGGCAGACTGCTGGCTTGAATGCACTCTTGATATGCTTAAGAAAAGGATTGCAGAAAGTGTTACTTTGGATCCCAACTCTGCAGAAGAATATTTTTCTTTGCAGTTTTTTTGCATTTATGAAACCACACAGAGCTTATCCAGCAATCTAAGTCTTTCCAGAGTGCTTGTTCTAATAAATAGCTATTCAACAGTGATATAGTATTCAAAATTAGGAACTGCGTACACTTTGAAAATCCTGCATGTGAAGCCGTGTACTTCATTTTTGTAGGGGTTAATAGACTCATATAATTCAGAACTTTGAAATCGTTGCAAAAATGGAAATATGATTTGAAAGATATTTTGGGTAAACCTTATGCTAGCCAAGGAAACTTGAACTAAATCAACACAGTAAATTTCATTAACAGGTGAGGGCTGTTTACACTGAGCCAAATATTTAAAAGATAGGAAGTATTGCTAGCAGTCATTTGTAAGTTTAAATGAAATTTGCAAAGGTGTTATCTTATGTTTTAGTTTCCAGTACTGAGAATTCAGTACTGAAGAACAAGAGACAATTTCTAAAAAATGTAACATATGCACATTAAATAGCTATTCAACAGATCTATGTCTGTAACTAAACTGGCAAATTTTTATTTCAGATGATTCAAAAGATGCAGATTCCTTATCAGATGAAGCTACCCACAATAGCAATCAAAATAACAGCAACTGTTCCTCTCCTTCTCGAATGTCAGATTCTGTTTCCTTAAATACTGATAGTAGCCAAGATACTTCGCTCTGTTCTCCAAAGAAAGAAACAGATGCTGCTGTTATATCGAAGATAAGGTTTGTAAGAGTCTTTAAACCACTGAGCAAATATAACAGAAAAATGTTACTTAATCTTTCGTTTTATGTGTCCATTTCTTTAATTAATTGATTTATCATTCATGACATAATTTTTTTAAATGAAGTTAAATAATGGAAAAGCACAATAAAATTCAGAGGCTAATTTTAGTGTATAAGACATGGTTCCCATCTGTTTTAATAATATGACATAATAATTTCAGCCTTATAATTTGATATCTTTGTAAAATACTTCAGTATACAATTTTAAAAGTGCTATATTTTTATTTGCATGATTTTGAAGATCAATTTGATTACTGACATAACTATAAAAGGCATTTAGAAACTTCCAATAAATGGAATTACAGGTTGCTACTTTTCTTGAGGTTTTAATTAGAAGATGCAAGTTAAAAAATAGAAAATTCCAATAGAAACAAGACATTTGTCCAAAATTATCACGGAACCTGCAAATATTTGATTAAAAAAAATTGAGTATCATCACTTTGTACTTTTTGGCACTTATAATCTGTCTTTAATAATTCCTGTTGAATATAAAAAAACCTTCTGAAATTAGATGACACAAACATTGCCAAAATGAGCCCTCTATATAATATATTTCTGTAATGGTAAGATGGCAAATGATAGATCTAGTTGTATATTGGTCTTTGTCCCGTTTTATTTGCGTGGTATGGCTGTGTTGCAAGTTAATGATTATATTTTTCTAAAACAGTCCTTAAAGGAATATGTTGTTTTCTTTTGGAATTTCTTTTAAGAACCATCTTTTTTTCCAGACAAGAAGACGAAAATTTGAATAATCTTTTGCAAAATGGAGGTGAATTAAGCATTACAGCAGAAGAAAAAATAAATGTGCAAGAGAAGGTTACAAATTTGTCTGAATATGATTTGACCATTGAAGAAAGATTAGACCTGATAGGGAAAGGCGTTGATCCAAGCACTCCTATGGAGGAGTCTCACAAATTAGACCAAATAAACATGAATATCAGTAAATTGGTTAGTGAAGAGGCAGCGCTGGTTCCTGTAGAAAGGTTACAAACACAGGAAATAGTTTCAGTAAAGGGCATTTTGAATAACAACATGAAAGAAGAAAGTGAACACTTGGAAAATGGAAATAAATATTCTATAAATAAAGTATATGGACATCCTGAAGAAGTAGTACAGTCTCCCAGTAAAGACAAACTAACAAGAAGCACTACAGTTGATGGCGGTTCTGCTGAGCTGTCTGTTTCGAGGAGCACTGAAGATCTGTCCCCTCAGAGAAGTGTTCCTGTGATTAAATCTCACAGCATCACCAGTATGGACACTGGTGGTCTGAAAATCTATGATACTGTCAAAGAGAATGGATCTCAGCAGTCAAACTCAGTGGTAAAATCAGCATCTGATGGTGCAGATGGAAAAAACATAGTCAGAAGTAAGTCTGCTACTATTCTGTATGATCAGCCTTTGCAAGTTTTTCCTGGGTCGTCGTCATCATCTGATTTAGTATCTTCTACAAAAACCATGTACAAGTTTGACTCAAATCACAATCCTGAAGGTGCTAATATAGTGAGAGAATCCGTGACAAGTGGTGCACAGATGTTCTGCACTCCCCAGTATAATATTCAATACAGCTGCAGTGCAATGGCGAAAGACACCTTGTGGTCCCAGAAACAAAACACCCAGGTAGAACAAGGCAGTTTACCTCCTTCACGTCTGCTTAGGTCTGACAGTACAGAAACCCCCAGCTATGTAAAGCACTCTGCTAATATGAATTTCTCCAATCATAACAATGTCAGAGCTAGCACCATGTATAACACTCATCAACGAATTGCTGGGAGACACACAGACGTGTGGGCTGTTCCACTGAATGATAGACTGCTCCCAGGAGCAACCAGGCACACTCTACAAAGGCAGAGCAGTGTATCTTCTACAGCTTCTATAAATGTTGGGGATAATGTACCTTCAAGGCAGACACAGGTTCCTGAAGGTGATTATTTAACTTACAGAGATTTGCATTCAATGGGAAGAGCTCCACCAGTAATGTCTGTGCAACAGAGACCACTTTCTGCGAGAACATACAGCATTGATGGTCCAAACATACCCCGACCACAGAGTGCTCGGCCATCGGTGAACGAAATACCAGAAAGAACTATGTCAGTTAGTGACTTCAATTACTCGCGGACTAGCCCTTCAAAGAGATCAAACCCAAGGGTTAACTCTGAGCATTCTTTATTAGACCCTCCAGGAAAGAGCAAAGTCCCTTATGACTGGAGGGAACAGGTGCTGCGGCATATTGAGGCAAAAAAGCTAGAAAAGGTAAAAATAATACTTTAAAATTTTTTCTACCTTTTTGTTATCTAGATATGGAATAAGTTACGTTTTTGAACTCCTTTTAATTTCCGTGAAAATGTACTTCTGATACTGCCTTAAAAAGGATATTTGTGATGATTATCTGAGAAACAGTCAAATGGTAGACTGTAAAAGAATTTTTCCCCTAAAGAAAAAAGTCCCTGTTCTTAGATCATACTTGCCAGCTTGGTCCAATTACTTTAGAAGTAATTAAGTAATGTCACACTGACCTGCTAGACTGCAAGGCCAGCTCTTCTAGGCCAGGTAATTTTTATTCTACTATTGTATTTGTATCCTGGAGCACAGGAGGTTCAATCTGAACATGAGGAAAAACTTTTTTATTGTGAGGGTGACAGAGCACTGGACCAGGCTGCCCAGAGAGGTTGTGGAGTCTCCTCTGGAGACATTCAAAGCCTGCCTGGACACGTTCCTGTGTGACCTGGTCTAGGTGATCCTGCTCTGGCAGGCGGGTTGGACTGGATGATCTTCAGAGGTCCCTTCCAACTCCTGAGATTCTGTGATCATACTAAAATATTCCCATATACTTATTCATCTTTCTGTTCTGCATTTTTTCCCCCATTTCTTCTCTTTAAGAACAAAGAAAATCAGTAAAATTTGTCTGGAGGTTCAGTTGCTGAAGAATTAAAAATCCATAATTAACATGTATTTGCCTCCAAGTGAGCTCTTTTTGAAGTTGTTTATCTGACACATTTTTGAATGAATATTTATTGCTGTGAGATGAGAACACTTAAAAATCTTGTTCATTTCAGGAAATCATAGGAGGTTTTGCTATAACTGGAGATAGCAGTTGATGAACAGGATTCTTTATGTACAGTAAATGCTATCAAGAATTTGAGCTGATACGTAGAGCTGAACAATTACATATCTTCAAAGAATTTTAGTAGAGACTGGAAAAGTGTAATCTATGCTGTCCAGCTAAACTAGTTGAAAATACTGTCACTAAATAATGGGCAGAATGCCATTATGCTGATACTGTTTTCTTGGAGGAGAAGTGGGTAAAGCAGCCAAAATACATTTTTATTATGCCTGCTACATGGATTTTATTTTTTTAATTTATTTCAAAAGAACATAGTTTTGTTTGTGATTATTATGCTAAATACTTCAATATCTAAAGAAATTTAATTAGACATGGTTAGAAAAATTACTTTTAACTGTAATTTTTCTTTAGAAATCCAAGTATTTTGAGGGATGGGTTCACGTCTGTTTTAAGTTGCACAGCTTCCACTGATAGAAAGGGGTGGGTTTTGCTTGTTTTTTAAAGAAGCCTGCACAACAGCTGCACCTGTTTTCTGATCCATTTTAAGTCAATCAACAACAAAATATGGTTTTCAAAGTACTATAGGGACCCTTTGTCCCATAAGGCGGTCACAAACCTCACCATGTTCCAACCCTAATAAAAGCTGAATTCCCTGATCTTTTACTCTCCTGGATACGTGTATCAAATCTACATAAAAGAGTAGAGAAGCAAAAATGCCAGCAATCCCTGAATGCAGAGGGAAGCAAAACTTCAGTGCATTGCTAATGTGGTTTGTTTATAGCTCATCCTAACATCACCTACATTTGACCTTAGGAGCAATGTTTAATAGAGCGTGGTATCTTTTCAGGTACTATAGTGTGTAGTCACCTTTACTGAAATTAAATCGAGTGCCTGACATGATTACCTTTTTATCTGTTCATACTTTCTCTCTTAATTTTTGTCTCCTATTAGAGTGATATGGAATAGCTCCTATTGAGATCATAGCTGTGCATCTAATTTAACAGATCTTAGAAGTCTATTTTGTATGTGCATGCTTCTTTTGTTCTGGCCTTGAAGCATTTTAAAGTGGCTTTTACTTAGCAATCTGAGACAGACTTACGGGTTTAAAAGTGAATGTGTATATAATTGTCTACTTTTATATTCTCTGGGATATGACTGACTTAAAAAGAAAAATCTAAACTGTGAAAATGTAGATGTGATCCTATATGGCAGCTGGCAAATATGATACTGTGGAGATTCTAGGAATTTACTAGATATTTCTTTGTTCTTTTAAATAATGTTTTCAGCATTTCTGTTTGTAATTAAAAATTAGCTGGGGGAGAGGGAAGGGAGAATTAATCTATGAACCAGATTTCTGAAATGTTTTGAAGTAATTACAGAGCTCATTTATGGAACAGGCATTTAAGGAACAAGTTCAATTACAGAGCTCATTTAAGGAACTGGAAATTGCTCTGGCAAAGCTTTCATTTTAAAATGGCACTTCTTTTTTCTTTTTTTGAAACATAAGGCACAGTACTGACAAACAGGTATACAAAATTAAGCCTTATGATAAATATTTGATTCATATCTTCTTGCCTGTGGTTATACACAACAGTATGGGTTAATAGTATTACCTTTCCTGTGACTCAGAAGAGTCTATTATTGAGTTTAATCATGTTTATTGTTTCTATCCTGTGCATTTTAGGAAATAAGGTATAGTGGGTTTTTGGAGGTTGTTTTTCGTTGTGAGTTTGTTTTTATGTTGGGTTTTGTTGGTTTTGGTTTTTTTTTTCCTTTTT
Organism: Mesitornis unicolor; assembly: GCF_000695765.1. Classification (NCBI taxonomy): domain Eukaryota; kingdom Metazoa; phylum Chordata; class Aves; order Mesitornithiformes; family Mesitornithidae; genus Mesitornis; species Mesitornis unicolor. The sequence continues at coordinate 36,161 of NW_010164268.1, forward strand.
GCTAAGCTCTTGAATTAGTTGTTTATTTTGTTTTTATAAAATTCAGTAAATGGAGGAAGAGAGAGGAGTGGGTAAACCCACTTAAATAAACAGTGTCTGCTTGTTGGACAAATTGGAGAAGCTAGTTCTTGCTTTAGTTATTAGCCCTTTTTACCTGATATAGGTAGGAAGGAAAAAAGAACTTCTGAGAGTTAATTTGCTTGAGGAGAGATACAGGATAGTTTTACGTACAGCAAAAATTATAAACAATGCATACCAGCCAAGTAACCAGCATTTGTAATCCCTTTGACAAGCAGTAAGAGTCATACACTGATAAAGTTATCCATCTTGTTGAAGGAAAGTGAAAACAGTTTATGAGACCATTTGTAAATAGAAATTTTGCATGTATTCAGGAGAAACAATGTGCCTACCTGATGCAAAGCGTATTTTAATGTGGGATAGAGAAAAGAGCCTATTTAAATGTCAAGCTACTCTCTAGCGGCTATATATCTAAGCTGTTGGAAAGCACACAGTCAATTCTACCCCATCCCTAACCTAGTAAATTTAGTGCACAGGTGAGTTTTTAAGAACAGTTATTTTTCAGCATGTTTTCCTTTTTGAATGTGACTTGCCAGTTCCGGTACACACATTTTATTGTGTGATAGAGGAATTTCTCATCCATAAATTGCAGTAATAAATATCTGCAACAGTTATCTGCAAATAGCTATTATATTTCTATGTGCTGAATAGGCAGAAACAGTTAATGGGCCTGACTCTGTCCTTACGTATGTGTATTTTCTTTTTTTTTGTGGATCTCTTGAGAGTTCGCCAGGTGTGTGTTTGCTTTCAATTCTAATTTAATCTGGAATTAAGTCCTCTATTTATCTTCTTTATCTAATATTTATCTAAAGTGGCAGAGCTTTCAGAGAAGAGGTCATAAAGTTTGATTCCTACTTTCCAATTTAGAAGTCAGAATAGGTGGGGTTTTTATTCTCAAAGTTGCCAGCGTACAGAGCCTTATTAAAAGGTCCAAGTGTTTCAGTATTGATATAGAATTGCAGTTTTAATCAAGGCTTTTCTTGAACTCATTTTTTTATGCTACATACCTAACATAAAAATATTTTAATTGATATGGCCTCAGATTTTCTCCAAGTTAAGCTTGCTTCAATATGTCAAGGAAAGTAACTTCAGTAGGTCTATGCACACATCAAATTAAGTGCTTAAATGTTTGTAACATCATAGCCTGAGGAATATTTTGACACTGATAATTTACAGGCATGCTATGTATTCAGTAGTTTTCAGTTTTAAATTTTCATCTTACTTTTTTTTCTCCCATTTTGAATGGACCACTGAACCATCAATGTGTTATAATGATATTTTGTGGAGTTCAGAAGTCCATACATCACACTTTAAAATGAATAAAATTTTTGTTCATTTGGAATATAAACAACAGAAGCTTTGACTATTTTCCATATGTAATGCTTCAGTAGAAATGCTATCACTTACTGGCGATACATTTTGTGTGGTTTTTTGCAGGATCAGAAACCTAAATTAATGCCTTTTTTTTCCCACTCTAATGACTGAAAAATAGTTTCTAATGTTTAAGTTCTTCTTTGGAATAAATAGATAAAATGGTATCTTGCTAGAATTCTATCAGGTTTCAAATGGAGCTTTATTTTTGCTTGTGCGTTTTTATTCCAAAAGGCTTAAAGCATAAATTTTAGGCATTTCAAGTGTTCCAGAAGATCTTTAGCAAACTTTTTCTAAAGAATCTTAGATAGTGATGGTGGGAATGAAAAGTGAGGTGATTTCTAGACATTCAGTGTAGCCAGAAACGATAACTTATTTCTTCTTTTCGTTGTCAGTTGATTCCAAGTACTGTTAAATAAAGAAATAAATAGGCCAGTACTTGGGCTTAGCAGTTAAGTTACCAGTTAAGTTTCCAATTCTTGTGTTAAACTGAAACTTTCTTACAACTCCATGTAATTTTAAATAGTTTTTTGTTCTGTACAGTTGGTACTTGTGGGTTCATAGTGTTGAGATGCTGTGTTCAATGCAGAGAAGAATAATGGTGTTTGCACTAATTCCCATGTCTTTCCCACATCAACTGCACAATCATTTTTTGTACTTTGAAAGAAGCCCCTATCAAGAAAGGAGATTTTTTTTTTTGTAAATCCTTGAATAAAACTACTCTTAGGCTATGTAATCACCTTGAAGCTCACGAAACTGAATTAATTGAAATCTTAATTCCTGATGGTAAAGCTCATGCTTCTACAACTTTTAGGCAAGTTCTATGTTCTGTTATAGCTCTATCTTAGATTGTAAATACAAATCTGGATTTAGATTGTCACTGTTTATTGACTGTCGGTTACCTGTGTGACTGCCTACAGTGGTACAGTGTTGGACTCCAAGGTTTCTTTCAAGCCTATTTCTCTTTAAGTGAGGGTTGTTCACATTCTTGAATGAAATGTTACTGGAATGCATTGTGGATGTTGACAGCATTGCAATAGCAAGAAAACCTCGTCAAGCAGTTAAATCTCTGTCTCAGTGTAAATTTTTAATTGTACTGTACCAGTAATAGGTGGGAGAGTGAAACAAATAATAACCGGTAATTAGGTGGTTTTTCACAGATGTTTATCTTGACTGCCAGCTTCTTTTCCTACAACGTATTTGATAAGTTGCAAATTTAATGAAAACCTAGACATTTTGACCTTGACATTTTCCCAGACACACGAACATTTATATTTATTTACATGTAATTCTGCATGTTAATTGCTGGTTGCATGCAGATTTACAGTAAATAAAGGTAAATAGGGGTCACTGAGTTCTGTTCTATATATCACAATGCTACTGTTCTTGCATGAATTTTATCTTGCATGACAATGGAATATGTCTGTATTAGTCTATGTATAACATGTCTTGTGGTTTATGCATGCTGCACTAATCTCTGTGTTAAATCTGTCCCGTTTATTCAGAGCGTGCTGTCTAGGTCCTTTAATTCCAATTATGCTGCAGTTAGCAGCTTTCACTATGGCAGCTCTAGGGATCTGCATGGCAGCCAGGGTAGTGTTGCCGTGAGTGTTGCAGACGGAAGAGGTTCTGGTGTGCACATTGTTCGAGTGAGTACCTGTAGGACACTATTGCGATATATAGAGGGGGAAAGAATAAACTGTGACAGGTGTCCTTAAATTGATAGGGTTATCCTTTTACAAATGGACAATGCTTTCAATAAAAAGAATATAATCTATGTTCTGGAATTTTTATAGGCATTATATCAGATATATTGCCTTCACCTTATATGCCTTAATGCAAGGCTTTTTAATTTAATGTCATGAAGTTGAGTTTTTTCTAGTTGGCTTTTATAGATGATTGAACATATATAAAACTGTTTGGTTTCATACCTATGTGAACAAGAAATTACCATTCTGAATTTAACCTAGGTTGATAAAGGTTTGAACCAAATCTTATTATGCTTTTTCCTCCCCCAAATGAATTCTGATAATGTAAACTGTACTGTAAGATACTGTAGGCATTCAAGAAAATGAATGTTTTTGTTTGTAAGGAAATGTCTCTTTAATACTGAGCATCCTGAGTGAAGCTATGGTATCCATAGCAAGCAAGATAAAGTCAACAGAAGACCTCTTTTAGCCATATGAATTCTTGCACAGGTGGTCCTTAACATTTTTTTACTTTTCTTACCAGTTTATTGGTGATCAAAGACACCAGTTGTTAGTTTTTTTAATATCCATCAATATCTTATGGGTGTGGTGTCTTGACTAGTAAGATTTTCTACATAAACAATGTACTAGTTAATCAAAGAAGATGACAGTAAAGCCCTTGAAATGTTTTATTTTGGGCTTCTTATGATAATTTTTTCATTTGAATTATATGTAGACAGTTGTCTTTACTGCCCAATTCTGTTTAAAGCATCCACAGGCTTCTACTGCAGGAGACCAATGTCAGGATGAAGTATTCATTACAGGACAGCAGAATTACTCCTCTGCCACACTCAGTCTCAAAGATCTTCCTCTAGACAGCATGAAGAAAATAGCTGTGCAGGTAACTGCCTACCTGACACCACAGATAGGATATATTTATTATTATTTTAAGGATGTGTTTTTTAATTAGTAGTAGAAACATATCAACTCACATAGAAACATATCAACTCAGTAGTTGAAACTGAGGCTTCTTTAAAAGGGTGGCATAAATGATACTATTTTCTTTTTGAAAGACAAAATATTCAATTGCATGAAGGGGGATAGTTCTCATTTTAACTCAGCTGTAGCTTTGAAAGAGGAAATTAGCAGCAAAAGACGTAATTGCAAGTGGAAATTGGAATACGGCACATGATTTCAAGAAAGCAATCTGAAGCTGATTAAACCTTTTCAACTTGAAATCTGTTGTGATGAAATTGTGATGATAAACTAGACATTCAGTATTCATTTCTAAGGACCATTTATACAGGCAGGACTTACTACAGTGAAACTAAATGGCTGCTGGTAAGTTATTACAGTGCAGCAATTGATTTTCTTTTTATAACTTCAGTAATTTCAGTTGCATTTTTACAGACATTGTATACTGGGAATTTGCGTAGCAGTTGATAAGTGTTGCCTGTGTAAACTCTACCCCTGGCAGTGCAACAAAAAGTAGTTTCCATATCATGCCTTAGGTTTTTAGAAAAGGTAGTAGAAAATAATGTAAATTGAATACATCTGATCTGTAAATAACTTAGAAAATGTGTATGTATACATACACTACCTTTTCTCATAATCTCTTTGACATAAAAAACTCAACTGAATAGATTCTGGTATGTGTCCATTCACATAGCATGGTTAAAAGGCTGAAATTTGCACACTTTAGTTGTTTATAATATTGAGAGAGAGAGAGAGAATTTCAGTATCCGTGTATCCAGTAAGTAATGAAATAATGGTGGCAGGCAGGAAAAACTCTTAACTCAAGCCTGTAGCATTTTTTGAATGTGGGAATCATAGGAATGGACAAGTGACTGCTTAGGCTGGGTAAGAGCACAAGGCATACGGGTAAGGAGGGAGAAGGCTTCCCATCTCACCGCAGAGCTGAACAGTAGCTCTGAGGCTTCAGTAAGAAAGAAATGTCATCTCCAGTATCGTTCCTAGTGACATGGTTTGAGTGCACTGTATGTTGTGGCAGTTATGTACGTTACTGCTGTTTGTCATCATTATACCTATCAGTGACTGATCTGTTAACAAAAGAGTAACATCTTTTGGAAATATCATTAGTTTTGATATTAAAATCTTGAGCTTGCACGTGAATTTGCTCAGAAGGTTTTCTTGTGAAGTAATCACCAAAAGATGCTTGGAGAGCATATAATTTCTGTCTGCTAGCTGTGTGGATTTTTACTCTTATGTATGATTACTGAGAACTGTTACAAAATCTCTGAATTTTATGCAATAAAAGTGAAAACTATAATGGTATCAGCCAAGTGTCAATACTGTCAGTTGCACTGCTAGAAAATAGTGGTTGGGATAACTCAGTGAAATGAGTGCTAAAAGCAAAGACTGTCTAGTCTATTTTAGTATATTAGCGCTCAAAGTAAGTTTTTTTCTTTTTCAGATTTGTTCTCAGTAGGTCAGAGCTGGTGAATACAAAGAAAATTAAGTATAATCATACACGATCCAGAAGAGTAATTTTAGTAATGTTGCTAAAATTAAAAGCAGTCAAGTATGAGGAATATTGAAATAATGGAGGAATTGAGGATTTTTGCTTATAAAATGTATGACATTGTGTATTCGTGTTTTATTCAGATACCTTTGACAAATGGACAAATGTGCCAGACTCAGAGACCTCAGGCTAACTACAGCAAAGTCCATCATCTCCCTCCTCAGTCATCAGTAGCAAGACATCCGTCTAGAGAGCAATTAATTGATTACCTGATGTTGAAAGTTGCTCAGCAACCTCCCTATACCCAGTCCCAGTGCTCTCCTAGACAGAGCCATGAATTGACAAAGCAAGAGGTAAAAATAAAATCTAACTTGATGATATGACATCTATCAGTGGCAGGGAATTATTAGATTTTTGTTTGTTACCTTTTTTCTGTGGATGGTGACAGAAATCATACAGGAATTTATCTCCACCAGAAGGCAGTGTTATCTTGGTGCAACTCCATTGCTGAAATCACACATTTCTTCTAGTTTTGAGCTCTTTTTTGAAAGAAATGTGGTAGGTTTTTAAGAGAATGTACCAGAAACTTAATGTTGCATCTTCTTATTGAGCTAGAAATTTATTTCTCAATTACATGTATTGATCATCAGCTCATTATTTATGTAGTAACCTAAAAAATTCAAAGTAGCAGTGCAATTTAGAATACTTTGCATTTAGTCATTGCTATCCAGAATGGTTCAAAAACCTGCAAGTGTAGAAATGTGCATACATAAGCAAAAGCCAGGATAAAAAAATATCTGATGCATGCCTGATAATTTCTTACCTGTACCTATCATAAATAAAACTGATAATTGTTACATAATTTAACAGCTCTTTCACTGTGGCAGCCTTTTTTTTGCTCTTGAACACAGGATGTCTCCCCACTACTGTTTGTTTTTTTGAGAAAATACTGAGAACTACATTCTCATTCTGTGCTTCCTGTGTAAAATAAGCTTTCAAGTCAACTATTCTGGCAAGAGAAGGGGGAGGCAGTCTTGGCTGTGTAGAACTTAGAATGAAAGGAGGAACGAGGTTTGATTTTTAAAATATCTCTGAATTTAAAGCCCAGATGAACTGTGATTATATTAATAGTGATATTGGAGTAAAATATATGTACAGTGATACATGGTGCTGTTGTATTGGAATCTTGTTCTGAGTTAATGTTATGAGATACAATACTCTCTCAACTCTCTTAACAAGCATAAATGCTTTTTGGAGGGTTTTTTCTTGTTTTAAAGCTTTTGTTCACCTGAATTCCATAGTAATAATGTCATTACAGTAGCTTTGAATACAGATTTTTATACAGTTCATCTAACTTCAGTTGTAACTATTTAGATTCGAGTGAGAGTTGACAAGGATCCAGAACTTGGATTTAGTATATCAGGAGGAGTTGGTGGTAGAGGGAATCCATTCAGATCTGAAGATGATGTGAGTATTTTATACTAATGCATCTTAAAATCATTCTGATTAATAATGTATCTAGTGTTTAGCAAAGGAGGGGGCAAAAGTACATAAATACTCCAAACCACTGAACTCCAGGACTGGAGAGGAGAAAACTGGGGACAAATGATGGGGAAATAGGGGGTGGTTGGTGACAGTGGCCTCACAACAGCACAGAGGATTATTCTAGCTGAGTGGTTCTTGCACAGTTCCAGGTATCAGTCAACAGATTTGAGATACTGAATTATGGAGTTGACAATTAGGAAGCCTCTTAAAAGAGAGCATGATTTAGCCTACAGACTTATTTCTGGTGTTTGATATTTCATCTTCATGTATACATCTGCCAAATTAAACAAAGGCAGACCAGAATTTGGCCTTCAGTACCCCTTTAAAGGCAGTTCTCCTGGATTTAACATCAGAAGAGGCAGGCAGTCACAAAAGCCAGTAGACCTTTAGAATAATATTGCATTCGCTTCTGCTTAGGATGGAAAGTTCCAAAAATGTTTTTAATTACATCTGTTTCATGCTGCCCTACTGTTCATGAAATAAATTGTCAAAAATGTTTTTAAGGGTATATTTGTAACCAGAGTGCAGCCAGAAGGACCAGCATCTAAGTTGTTGCAACCTGGAGATAAAATAATTCAGGTACTGTCCATTTTTTCAAACTCTGAACATTTTTCACACTTTTAAAGGCAAAAAAACAGGCCTAATGCTGTGTTTCAAGAGGGAACATAAGGCTTTGCTGTCATTCAGTTACTTAACGTGGTCATGCACATGAATTGTTCTGAATAATATGTTGTCTTTACACCAGCAGCTGCCCCTCACAGCACCTCTCCCCCGCTGCACCTTGCTGTTATGTCCCCCTCCGTCCTGCAGCACCTGGCAGTCTTTGGATGTGCACGTGTGCTGGCTGAAGCTGCCTCTTGGCTGGCTGATACCTGGCAGGTCACAGCCTGTACCCCTTGGCTGCCCCACCTGCTGCAGACCAGCCAAGCAGGCTGCTTCAGGAGCCGTGGCTTCTTGGCTGCAGCTGTACGGTTCTTTTCTATAGGAAGTCGGTACCTTTCAGACTTACTTTGTATCAGCTTTGTTTGAATTTGTCTAATGAGCTTATAAATTATTTGAGGAGGGATTAGAGAAATGGACAACAGGATTATATAAGTCTTACTTTCTTAGGGAAATGGACTAACGACATTTGAACAGTGCTTTAGCAACCCTTAAAGTTGCAGAGCTTGTTAAAAGTTATGAATTATTAATCACATTACTGATGTGAGAATGTTGATAGAGTCTCCTCTGCTGCGTATCAGTTTTCTAAAAACAAACTGAACAAAAAACCCACCAGTATCTCAATTAAACCACAAAATTCTATGAATGTTTTTCTAAAACAAAGCCAGACTGAAAACACAGCCTAATCCTTTGCATGAAATATAAAGAAAAAGCACATGAGCAAACTAAACTGAGATCAAGTTGTTCCAGCTAATAGATGGCTTGGTTTTGAGTCATAGGAAAATTCAAGCCGAGTGACCTCAGATGGTCTCACACCTTAAAGTAGCTCCCAGTGCCATTAAAGTTTTTTGTTAAAGGCTTCAGTAGTTTTAATTTATCACAAATGCCATTTCTAATATTCTGATATTTAAATTGGGATGCATTTTCTGTACTGCATTTGAGTTTTTTTGGTGTGGCTGTATTAAGGCTGATTAATTAGATGTTTGATGTTAATGGTTTAAAGTTCAGTCTTCTGGTTATTTGCAATACCTTTGGTGTGAAATTCTTCTAAGACTAACGTAGTTTAATTTTTTGTAGCATACAGGTACATGTTCAACTCACATCAACAACATAATCTGCAAACGTACAGTATTTTATTGTCCGTGTTGTTATAGAATTTGGTTACGTTAAACCTTAAAGCTTAAATAAAGTAACATGAAATATGAGACATTTTTCATTAACATGGCATATGAGACTGTCATTTTCAATTTTAAATACTTCTTTTTAGGCTAACGGATACAGCTTTATCAATATTGATCATGGACAAGCAGTATCATTGCTAAAGACTTTTCAGAATGCAGTGGAACTCATCATTGTACGTGAAATTTCTTCATAAATACTGTGGATTTTGGGGAAAAGCCAGCAGGTTTAACTGAAGGACATATGGGAAGCTGAATATTTTGCCTATTTTTATACATGAAAGGAAAAAGGGGAATAAAACCACTGTATAGAACATACAGAAAATCACTTTGGAAATGCATATGGTGAATAAACTTGGTTTAAAGCATTATAGCAATCTAAGGATCACTCCTCTAAGAACAAACCTGTGGTGGTTTTTTTGTACAGATGGTAGGTTTATTTTTGGATAATTCATACACATTACTAAACTTTGTGCAAGGCTTTGTGAAGCCTCAGTTGTAGCCAATGGACAGATGGCAGGGCTGTCTGTCATTTAGGTGTTTATTGCCTTTATTTTTATTCACCAGATATTAATGTGTTATGCTGAAACCACTTCTGTAGATACGGACAGGAGATATGAAATGTGGGCTCTGCTATGTGCGCATTGTATAGATGAATGGGTAGATGGAAGGTGGTGCTGGCTGGACAGAATAAAGGTCAGGTGAAGCAACTATCTGCTATCTAAATCTGGAAATGGGAAAGAAGAAAGTGTTTTGTTCTGGAGTGTACGTCTACCTATAGAAAATGCAATAAAAGCTTATGGTGTTTTTTAGGAAGATTGCAACTACAAATTTGTTATTTTCTACAGGATTTGTTCTTAATGTAGTCATTTAATATTCATCTGCCACTCATGATTCATGTTTAGTTGGGTTTTCTTGCATACATGATTTTTTTTCAACTGTACTGTGGAAATGTGCCCAGAGGTTTTTCTCTGCCATGGAAATCCCCAGTTTTGTGCAAATGGTGATACTTTTATCTTTATCAAGTACTCCATTTTAACCTCACAGATTTAAAAAATGAAACTGAAATGGCCAGTTTTTAAGGTTGTTGCCTGTAATATATATTTAAACACACACAAAGTAAATGATACAGGAAGAGTTATGAAAGACATCTTGATTTTGTTTGGCCTTTGCATTGCCTTGTTAATCAAAAAGGAAACCATACACATGGAGCTAGGTAACCAAAGCAAGTTTGTGAAACTTTGAGCAGTGATGGAGAATTGCTGTGGTGAGAGGGGGAGCAAAGGGAGGGTGTACTTACAGCGGTTCGTAATGATGTTTCTTAAAGGGCTGTTCCTACAGGTAACATTAAATGTGAACTAGACACTTCAGAGTCATTAAAGGGTTTCTAACTATATTAGTGTAATACTGATTTACCACAGGCTGCCTTTGTTCCTTATTACTGTATAAAATACTCAATTATGCTTGTATTAATTTTGTTTACCAGAAACATTATTTTTCTCTTTCTCCTTTGTAATTGAATAGAGTCTGCATAATCTGCAGTGATAATTAATACACGGTTGTTATGGACCAGGGAAAAGTGCCGTAGAAGACCAGTAACTGTTTTTAATCAGGGCTAGTGATTAGCCTGTCATTGGAGCAATATTGAGTTATTTCAGTTCATTTTTAGTTACATATAAGTTGATAGTTTGAGATAGGTATAAGTTGCTATTTTCAACCCATGTGTACAAAAGTAAATGTTTTTAATAAAGCTAGCAAAACTACCAGCGTCCTTTAGTTTTGGGACAATAAGCTGGAAAAGAGGGGATTATATATAGCTAGCGGTAATAAACAGGCCGTTCTTTTTAAATAAGCGAACTCCAATGTTATTGCACTTCTTTCAAAGATGTTAACTATTGCTTATTGTACTGTGTATAGTTCTAATAATTATAATTGAAACCCTTTAACAACTCTTTGTATATTATAATTCTTTTTAGTTGATTTTCAGTAATATTTACATAGGTAATGATTTTTTGGATATATTAGCAGAAACGTGCTGTATTTTGATAAAATTCACTTATTTTCTGTGTGCTGTTAATCTTTGAAGAAAAGAATGAGAAACATAGCTATATGACAGGCTTCAGTGTTCTTCTAAGGTGTTTTCTTGTTGTTTAGTTTATATTTTTTTATTGAAAGTGCAAAATGCTTACATCACATGTTCATTACTTTTATTCATGTTATTTTTTTTTCACACACTGCCTTTTAAAGGGGATGCATACAGTCAAGTCCTAAATTGCCTTGGTCTTCTACATAACCTGTATCTTTGGGAAGGGAAAAGTCCAAAAAGCAGAACTGATTCTTTACTGATCTTGGACTGACTTTGTATACATTTTGCAGTACATTTAAATATATCACTGAAGAATTATACTGGATTGTATTTTATTTAATGGTTACAGAGGTCTTAAACGTCGTGTTGTCACTTAATTTTCAGATATATGTATCACAGGAAAATTCTACCAAAAACTGTTTGGCTTTGGTAGAACTACAGAAGTAGAGATTTATAACAAGAAATTTAGTACTTCTTGTGGAAATACTTGGCCAAAGCTTGTCTTCAGTAAATTAGCAAATTAACCATCTAATAAAATATGGATTATGGTGATTTTACTCAGTAAATGTTGGAGTTTTCAGTGGATTGAAATGTGTTTGTTCCTTCAGTGTCTGTGTAAACACATGTCAAACTAGATGATTTTGCAGAGAGTGGGAGAAAGATGTCTCCTAACTACTCCAGCC
>NW_010164268.1:47973-60346 GCF_000695765.1 Mesitornis unicolor
AGACAATATCAGCACTTTTCATTTGGAATGCATCTTAAACTACATTTTGAGTAGAATAAAATCCATCAGCAGCCTAAGTCACTCAGCATGGCAATGAGTTGATGCAAACTGTTAATTCTTTCTGTTCTTAATAGTTCATTAAAGAATCAGTTCAACTGATATAATGAAAAGATGAAGTCTCCCACATATTTATTATGTAAATATTTTTTCTTTCTTTTTTGGACTGGAGTTAAAAAATGTGTATATACTTGAAAGCATTCTACGAACACAAACAATAGCAATAAACAACACACAGAATCAGACCTTTATGATTATTTTGGTTTTGTTTAGAAATATGCCCTTGTCAACAGCTACAAAATGTTTTTATTGATCAGCATTTATTCAACATTCCAAATTTTTGTATATAATTAGACTGTTTCTGAGGTAACACATGGAGAATAGATAATAAACTAATGCTCTCTAATGCTGTGTGTAATTGACTTATTTAAGTTTCAGGAAATTCTCCGTAACACTATTTTATTATTCTTTATTTTCTGTACACCTTAGTACTCTATCAGTATAAATTAAAGAAGTCTTCCTTGTTTCTGGCTCTAGGAATTTCAGTGCCTCATCTAGGTGATTTCATTGCAAGACTGGGTTATTCACAATAAAGAAATGCTGCTGTGAATAACCCAGTCCTGCAGTGGAATCAGCTAGGGCAGCCAGTGGCTTTTCTCCTTCCTAAAGAGATGAGTGGTCTTTATCTAATGTAAACTAAGTAATTTCAATAGAGTGGGGTGACTAAGTCAAGGAGCAGGGTTAAAACTGAGTGCTGTGGTGAGATATACAAGGGTTATGTGGTAAAGTGAACAGCTAGACACAAAATTTCACAGGAGAGGTAAATGCAGATTTACATCTAGTTTTCTTGGAAACCACCTGACAATGTAGTAAAACAAACTGTTTAGTCCTTTTCCCTTGCGTATATGGATCCAGCATATCAGGATCATGTACTACTTGACTTCCTACATCCTTTACACAGAAAACTGATTTGAACTATAACAGCTTACAGCCTTGGTGACCCTGGAGTATTGGGCCCCTCCTTATTTTTCTGTATCTGCTCACTACTTGGACTTCACAACTTTTCCCCCCTTCATTTTTTCACTCATGAGCTCTGCTTTTTTAAGACCTTTCTGTTGTCTTTTCTGCCTTTTATGCATCAAGACTTCAAATTTTTTTTTTCTCATTTCACAGGTAGTATTTGTTAGGTAAGCCTCCTGTGTAACTAAGCCTTTTGTCTCCTACTTTATTTCATAACTTAACAATATACTTTTTCATCAAGCACCTAAGAATGCTGGGTCCAGCTTGTGCTTTTCTGACTGGAGGCACTTTTTCAGAAAGTGTATTTTTGGTGTGCTATTTCATAGAATCACAGAATCAAAGAATACTTTGTGTTGGAAGAGACCTTTGAAGATCAGCTGGTCCAAACCCCTGCAGTGAGCAGGGACACTGTCACTAGATCAGGTTGCTCAGAGCCCCATCAAGGCTAACCTTGATTATCTTCAGGGATGGGGCCTCTACCACCTCTCTGGGCAACCTGTTCTAGTGATCTATCACCCTCCTATTGGAGAATGTTTTGTTTATATCCAACTTAAATCTACCCTTTTCTAGTTTAAAACCATTACCCCTCGCCCTGTCGCTACATGGCCTAGTGAACAGCTCTTCCACATATTTCTTACAGGTAACTTTCACGTATTGGAATGCCCTCTGGCATGTATTAGAAAACAAAACAAAAAACAACAGAAGAAACATATTTATCAAAGTCTTCCTTTATTAAACTTTTGCTATTCAGTTGGGTATAGCTGATTTTAGGAAATGGTCTCCAAGTTACAGTATGAAATACTTTCTGTTCTTCTGCCATCAGGAATTCTTTTTCCCAGAGACCCATCTGAATAAGTCAATTTAAAATCTGCGTGCCCCACAGTAGATCACTTGCTCTGAATAGTCCTTCATCAAAAATTAAATTAGTACTAGAGCACTCTGTATTGTTTTAATTTAAAACGAGAAATCTGCATCTGCCCTCCAAATACAAATGTTGGAACACTTGTTTCAACCTGAACAAGTACACTTTCTGAAATAAAACATTCCTCTCATTAAGGAGTATTAACACGTATTTTAGAAGATTGTTGTTTTCAGTCAGAGGCTTTCTCATGAATGGCTGATACTGCATCTAAAATAGCCTACCATCAGTTTCAGGTTTTGATTCTTTCTTTGGAAAACTCTGAGTCTAAGAATCTGTTCTCTGAGATGAAGAAATGAAAGACAAATCATGAATGCATTAACTGATCTAATGTAGATAGCTCAATGTAAATAACTTCTGTCTTTATTGCTCTTCGAAATAAGTTTGGACCTAGAGTTCCTTGTTCCATGAGTACTTTATCTGTAAAAACTGTCCTGTGACAGGACTGTATCAAATAATGCTGTCCCCAAGTGGCTCTATGCCACAGAAAAATCTCAGATCATGCTAGTGCTCTACTTCTAGGTTTTTCAGGGGCTTTTGGGTGTTTTCTTCACTCTTCCCAAGAGGATGAACCTGTAAGTTTCTAACTCTCTTTAACACAGGATAAAAAAACAACTCTGAACAACTGGGTAATGCCAAATGAAAGTCAAGTGCTGCCTTACAACTTGGACCTGAAAGTAAACATCCAAAACCAAAACTTTACCTTATGCCATGAGAGGTGATTTTTGGAAAAACTGGGTTTGTCTTTACTTACTTCACAGAATTGTGTCTTAAGTGACATCTTGTGTATCCTCACTCCAGTTGAGAAATTTTAAGTATGCAGATTTGTCAGGAATGAATGAACCCTACTGCACTGTTTCACTAAAGCACTGATGCGTACTTACCACGGCAGAGGTAATTTAGGTAGTTCTTGCTTAGCCCATATAACAGTTCTTTAGGAATGTATAATTTTATACTTTAACTGAGAGTTTCAGAAGGTTACTGTTTCACTAAGCAGAATGATCTCCAATATACAGAAGTATTACTACAACCAGCTGATACAAACATTCTGTATCTATGAGGCAGTTGCTTATAGGTTTGAGAACCCACTGTTCTTAATTCATGTTCTTATTCATCCTCAACAAGTAAGCAATAATGTACACAACAATTCTCTGACACATAGCTCCATCTGATTCTTCTTACAATTATGAAGAATATGAAGACTAAAGAAAACTCCTGATGACTTGGCAGGGAGAAGCAGCTTTTATAATTATGAGCTAAGAAAAAAAGCCACTGGAACCTGATAAAAATTATTTTCATATCACATTTCATATCATATCACTATTTCTGTATTTTTGTTTTAAGAAATTAGGTTTTCTACAACTATCAACAGTGTGCGTTCAGTAGCCAGGACTTTCACATTCCCAGGGGAAGTTCACACACAGGTTTTGTAAAAATGAATGTTCCAATAGTGAAAATATTTTTAATTTCTAAATTTGACACATTTTTGAAAGTGATGTCTAGAGGTGATATAATTATTTAATTATATGAACCTTAAGAGTTACTATGTCCCTACCACCACCACTTACTGAGGTCGATCCCCTCTCTACAGGCAGACATTCATCTTCTAAGAGGGTCGAATGGTGACAGAAACCAAAACTGTGTTGCTGACCCTGGCTCTGCACTTAAGTTGTTCATGCTCAGTACTGCTCCCCTCCTTCTCGTGCTTCTCACGAGCAGCACTTAGAGGAGCACCTGGGAACCCACACCCCTGATTATCCCCCAAGAAACTGGGGTAACAGCTCCTCTCCTGGTTGCCCCTGGAGGTAGTCCTGGTGGGTGTCACTGTCAGCTTTGATGAGCTTTGGCGTTATCTCCACGACATTCTGGATCTGGGTCCCCAGCAAGCAGCAAACTTATCTAGCCAGTGGGTCAGGTCAGCAGGTGGGTGCCTCTGTGCCCCACAGCAGAGTGACCCACGTCAGCACTCACTGCTTCCTCCAGGCAGCCTGGTGTAGTTCAAGTCAGTCTGTCCAGGTACTTTGCTTGAAAGCCACCTGAGCTCTTCCTCAGCATTGAAGGCAATGAACCTCAGGCAGAGCAGGAGCCCAACACACAGTGCCAGAAGACACCAGCCTCCAGCCATCACCTTCCATTAGTTTTCCACTTGCAGTTCTGCTCATGACAGACCCTGCCCAAGTCTGCACTGTGGTGAGAGTCCAGAGCTCTTGAAGCTGTAGGATCTCTGAGGAGATCCTGTCTCTCTTGATGCTGTGCAGCCTGCTGACTTCTGTAACTCTCCCACTCAGCAGCACACTTCCTGCCGGAGAGGTCCAGGAGAGGCCCCAGAGACTCCCTCTGATCTACCAAGCTCTGATGCAGGCCTCTCCCTAGCACCAGTTAAAAGGGTGGGAACTTCACCCTCCTGAAGCAGGAGCAGCAGCAGCAACAACTCTAGGCACCCTGCATCAAGAGCTGCTGACCATGTGCACTCACCAGAGCTTCCCCAGGCCCACAGCCTGCCCTTGCCTCATACCTGGCAGAGGTACACTGGTATGGGTACCCTGCCAGAGTTCCCAGGGGTCTCCCTCTTCTACCACTTTCTAAGAGCCTTGTTTCAAGTACAGCATCACCCTTCTTGCAGTCCAGCCCCTCTCCTCTGTCACACACCCCAATTTCCAGCTGCTTTCTTTCCTTTGCTTTTCCTGATACTGTCAGCAAGAACTCAACTTGTATTTCCATACTGCAATTTGAAATACTGCTTTGTATTAAGAAGTTGTATAGAAAAAGAAGCAGCTATTTGGCCTCCAAGAAGAAAAAATGTGAAATAAGCATTACCACCTGCATATTTTAGACTACATCAGAAATACTCTGCACAAGATTTTGTGCGTTTCAAAAGTAGGTTGCAATTATCCCATGTAAGGGAAAAATCTATTAAGTAGCTATGGATAAATCTTACCAAGCTATGAAAGGTTCAGTTAACATGTAGCTCGTAATGGCTGAGTGAGGACATTTTCAGCCACTCACTTTTATATGAATATCTGAGTGAAATTTTTAGAGATGATGTAATAAAAGGTGTGAGAGATCCAGGATCATGTGATGGGGCTGGCAAGGTTCCCGAGATGGCTGAGAACAGTTCGCCATGAAAGGTCATAGTGCTGAAATGACACAGCTTCTCTGGATGGTCTGAACTTTTGAGCATTGGTAATTAAATTCCTGATTAGAGTAGTCTGCAAAAATCTATTTTTGCAGCTGCATAACACAAAGGGGAATATGGCTTTGGCACTGCACACATTTTATGAGGCATGGCTGGACACTGCAAATTGCTGAAGTGTTTATATTTCAGTTTTGTTCAAATCAGTTAAAAAACTGTGACAGAATATTCACTCTTGTTTGTCAGACGTGTGAAAATACCAATTTGGACAAACTTCTCAAGGACTGTCTCTTAATAGAGAAGCTGGTAGCAGATGAACCAGATGTTCTGCAGAGAAATTCTCATTCAATTGCTAATGTGGATGATCTGTAAGCGAAACTTTGGAGAAAAATAAACAACAAAAAAGAGGGAAAAGCTTTCTATTGAATTTTAAGTGTGCACTCGCAAAATACATGATTTGAAGATATTGTGCCAAGGCTCCTAACATCATAACGTTTTAGCATATTTGATTGACTTTTGTCTGCAACAACTTCCACTCACAACAGAATAATCAACAACTGATTCTGAATATGGAGAAAGTATTTTTGCTGAGAACGTTTCTGCCAGAAGCACTTCAGCTGAAAGCCATGGCTCCTCTACTAAGAAAGTGAGGTTTATTAATAAATATTGAAATAGATTGTAACAGCTGGTTAGCTGACATAATACTAAGCCCTGGGAAAAATGAGATAATCACGTAAAGTTGTCTCATTTGCTAACTGTAATGAGAAGTGATTGATGAGGCTGGAGTTGATGCATGCAAGCATGAATCATGCCGAAGAGCCTCCAAACAGCTAAAACATCCAAACCATTTTTTTTCTGCTGCATTTTAAATAAAAAATGCTTTGTAAATACACTTGGTGATTTGAATAATGAGATTGACTCTGCAGTAAGTGACATGAGGTGGTTTTTTAACTGTAGATTGTTATTATGACATTACACAATTAATCATTATGTGCTTGTATTTTAAGACAACTTAAGATACCAAAAAGAATTTCAGCATTAATACTTGGGAACTCCATTCATTTTGCAATGTCTATTTCATACCACTTTCAAATAAAAGTTATAACTAAAATGTGAATGTGTAGTTGCACTGAGTTATACTCCAGTATGCTTTCAAACCTCACAATAATAAAGGTTCTAACCCTTTTATTGTTGGTGGAAGCCTCTATTATTCTGATGCGATGAAGGAGGCTAGGAACTATTAGAAGTACTGGCAAAGGGTGACTGTGCCCAGACCTCCTCATCTTGTCATGCAGCAGGACACACATGATTAGGTTTTTAAGTGTGCATATTACCATTCTTCATATTTTTTTCTGTGTCTCAGATAAGAATAATGACTGACATGAGCAAAACTGGTATTATTTTCCAACTTAAGGCAAAATAAGTATTCTTTGAAATTCAGCATGAGAGCAAAGTAAAGCATGCAATTTAGCTGCAACAATACCAGATTATCATCCTTCAAAACAGCATCTCCAAACTGAAAACTCACTGCTGTTGTGACTTTTTCAGTTCCAGGTGACATGCAGCTGCAGATGATACTCTGTGAACTCATTTATCAAATAAATATGTATGAAGACAGTAATTCAAATATTGCAAACACAAAAAAGGAAAAGTTAATATCTAATGGGTAGACTGGAACTGTGTTTGCATCCCAGAGTCAGGCACTAAATTAGAAAGGCCCACTTCCGCAGTTTCTCCATTATATGTGAAATTACTTGGCTCTAGAGGAATGAAACTTTCATGACCTAAATGTATTTAAACTTCTTGCCTTGCTCCTACAAACTCTGTCTGGAAGGCAGGGGAAGTTCTTCCCAGTGAATTCCAGAATTTTCTATCCAACTCCTTTGAACTATCTTGTTCAGATAGGTATTTTTGAGATTTGAAAATGTAATCCCTTTATGTAGAGTTATATTCTGTGACTCACAGCAAGATGAACCTCATAGCAAAGGAAGATGCTTTTTTTTTCTCCAGAAATAGCAGGGACTCACCTGAAGAGTTCTAATAGCACGCTCTGCCAGAAAAATAGCAAGTCTCAGCAGAGACTCAATTAAA
The DNA here is from genome assembly GCF_000695765.1 of Mesitornis unicolor. Taxonomy (NCBI): domain Eukaryota; kingdom Metazoa; phylum Chordata; class Aves; order Mesitornithiformes; family Mesitornithidae; genus Mesitornis; species Mesitornis unicolor. Next base: position 55,194 of record NW_010164268.1, read on the forward strand.
TTTATAAAAAACAAAGCCGAATTTTAACATTCTATTATCCTCCTTCTACACATACATATTCACACATACTGATTTTAAAAGTATATAATAAAAATTTTAGTGTAATATAAACTTACAAAATTGATATGTAGAATTCTATATAGCTTTTAAGGATCTTCTGAAAAGCCATTCTTAAGATGGCTGAAAAGTCATCTCTTAAGAGGATTTTCTGAAAAGCCATCCTGAAGAAATGCTTCCATAATCCAAGTAGTGTTGTCTGGAAAACAGATACTAGATTTCATAAGTGACTGAAGAAATGCTGCCCTGAAACAACAATTGGATGCAGAATCTGTTCTCAGATCTCTCTTATGTGCTTTGGTGCATTTTACCAGACTGTAAATGGTGGTGATAATCATCATTTGTTAATACGCACTTCGAAGTTCAGAGATAAAAATACTATCTAGATATTATTGATTGTCAGCTAAGTCCCACAACAACTTATTTTAGAGTAAGTTTTAAAAGAACTGAAAGCTGAGAAAAGCTACTCCATCTTTGATTTAAGCAATTTTATGAGGCAAATGGGAATTTCATTATAAAACACACATATAGCTGCTAATATGACTCTCATACTGCTGTGCTACATACAACAATCCTAACTTTCTTTATGTGTTTGCTGTAAAAGAGACAAAAAGGAACAGATGCTGACATCTCACAGATGTTCCAGTTTGCCAATACAAGTTTACATGTATGACTGCCATCCAGAGGCAGGAAGTTTGACAGGGTTTCAGCTGCTGGCATTGACTATGAAGAGTTCATCTGTTAATCTCAATATAGGTAGGATTTTAAGATTTCTAGATCAAGTTCCACCTGGGGAAAAAATAACTATTACTAGAAAAATCCTATGCTATAAAAATAATCTTATATTTTTTCTGGATAGGGATATAAAATTGGTCTTGAACTGTGGCTTTGTCAGAGTTTAGAATGAAGTCTATTGCCTATGAAATGCTACAAAGTTAACATTTTCCAATTTGTCTGTATTTGAAAGTTAGTTCAAGTTAAACTGAGGTCTGTATCTGAATTGAACTAGATATTTTAAAAAAATCATACTTCCACATGCAGTTTTATTTAAAATAAAATGTGCTGGATGTACGCAAAGCATACTGTTGATTTCACATTTCATGTTAACCGCCTACTTTGACAAGAAACAGTTCATACTAACAGAACTGAGGTTTTGAGCATGTGCAGAACCTGGCAAGTATCTATGCGTGAATTTATATATTGAGAAAAATTCCTGGCTGATTATGAAAGGCAGAAAAATATCCTGACCTGGAGCACATGTCTGGGCAAAAACTGAGAAAATAAAGAGTATTATTGGAAGTCAAACTGAACAGGTAGCCTACTGTGAATAGTAGGAGGAGACTGGATTACACCACTTGATTAATTCACATAAGAAGGAATATTCATGTTGTAGAAGACACGTTTCCTGTGTTCTGCATCACTCAACTGTGCAAAACACAGGAATTCTCATTGTACGATATGGCGAATGGCGTGAAGTTATTGTGTATGGAAACAAACATATGTAGCAAAGGTATACAAATATACTGGCTTTTAGTGGCATTCTAGTACTGCTTGTGAAAGAGCATTCAGAAAAAAACCACTTTATTTTTATTTAGATCTCTTCACCAGATTGCTACATGTCTATTTTAATCCCTCTGATATACTAAAAGATTAAAAGTATAAATTCACCATCTTAAATAAATAAGAAGTAATATACTGAACACAACATGAATGCTTTAATAAAAATGAAAAGTGCTAGCTATGATTAAATTATGGCAGTATTTTAAACACTTGTACTATTCAGTCAATATTTTCTCAATAAGAAATCAAAAGTTCCCCACATTCAGACTGTGTTATACAGTAATCATTTTAATGTTTGGTCATTTTATTCCCCTAAAGATAACTTTTTTTTTCCCAGTTCGGTGCATAACTGCAGAATTATGAAAACCTAACTTTAAAAAATAAGAACAAAGGCTGTGTTGCATAGCATCCTGGAAATGTGAGTTGATATGTAAATAGCCTACACTGAAACATCTAGTCATCTGACAACCAAACTCAGCTGAGAAATGGCCACTGAAAGGAGTATCAGTCATACTGCCATGCTACTTCCACATGGGTGGTTCTTCCATGAACAATGTACCAATTTGTCTTTTTTTCTTTGATTAAGAGAGTAACACGTGCTACAACACTACATAAAGAATAACTGGTGATTGAGAAAAATACTATGACAAGTGGGAAAAGCAGTTTGACACACAGGTGAATACTTTGACAAGTAAACCTATGCAATTAGATGGTTTTGCTTACAGTAATGCAAATTCATTGGAATTTTCATGTACCCTCAGAATGTTTCTCAGACAAAGGTTTGTGTAGACCACCTTACCGTCATACTTAGGTTGGCAATAATACGCTTGAAATTCTATGTGCTGCTTGGCCAATACAAAGTATTACTTCATGTAATCCACTGAGCAATTTCAAACATTGTTTGCCATGAATTAACTGGGAAAGTAGCAGTGAGGCTTTCGTTGCAGAAATGCTGTTAGTTCTTAATCACATCTTAGCAGAAGTCAAGCAATTTTCTTTCTATTATAGGAGTAGAGGAAAAACAAACTTTATGCTTTTTCTATTAGAATTAGTAACGCTAGTCTCACTTGCTGATCACATTCCTTCAAATCTTGTTCAGTGCAGTTGTAATTAAGCAAAACATTGCTGTTCTCTCTAATCAATGGCTTTGGCAATGACAGTAAGAATTAAAATGTTAGGCTTCCTCTCCTTGAAGAAGATACATGGTTATGGAAAACATCAGTGAAGTAGTTCAAAAGATCTTGTAATATAAGTAAAAAATAATCAAAGAACTATTTCACCAACTGTAATCAATAAACCTGCATTGACTAGAGACATTCTGAGCAAGGTAGCAGTAATATAACACTTCTAATGGATATTCAAAGACTTACTGAGATTATTAAAGAGTATCTACATTATTATAGAAAGTTAACAAAAAGTATTCTTCCAAGATTCTTATCGATCAAGTATAACTGAATAAGTGAACTCAGTTCAGAAAAGCACCTTTAATTCTGCCCAGGTGCAGGACTTTGTATTTCCCTTTGCTCAACAACATGAGTAACCTGTCAGTCCATTTTGCCAGTCATTTGAAGTCTCTCTGAATGGCAGCACACACATTCTAAGGCATCACACACTCCTCTGAATTCTGTATCATCTGCACACCTGCTGAGGTCACATTATGTCCTCACTGTCTGGGTCACTAATGAAGATATAACGATGATATAAGAGTATTGGACCCAATATTGACCCTGGGGTACATCACTATTGACTCACTGCCAGCTGGATTTTGTGCCACTGATCCAAACACTATACACAGGGCAGTTCAGCCAGCTTCCAACACACCTAATGGCCCACTCATCACTACCCTAGCTTGTCTACAAGGTTTTTATGAAACGCAATCACAGAAGTGATGCTGAAGTCAAGATGAACACTATTAGATGCTCTCTCCTGATTCATGGAGCCAGTAATTTCATTGTAGAAGGCTATCAGGTGGTCAAGCATAAATCCATAAATCCCTGCTCACAACTCCCAGTTACCTTCTTACCTTTAACGTGTCTGAAAACAAGCTTCCAGGAGGATTTACTCTGTTACTTTCCCAGGGATCAAGGTGGGGCTGATGGGCCTGTAGTTTTACAGATGCTCCTTCTTGCCCATCTGGAATCTATGGGTGACATTCACCTCCTCCATACACCTTTCAAAGACAGTTAATGGTGGTCTCAAAGTGATATTGGCTAGATTCCTCAACAGTCCCATCAAGTCCCATGGACTTCTGTGTGTACAACTCCTTTAACCTAATTCTTCTCTGCCAATGGTAAGTCTTCCTTGCTCCAGATTTTCTCACTGGTCTCAGGGGTTTCGGATTTCCAGATGCAAGTTTAATCAGTAAAGACTGAGCTGAATAAGTCATTAAGAACGCTAGCCTTTTCCATGTACTTTGTCACTACAACCCTTGCCCCATTTGGCAGTAGGCCCATGCTTTCCCTTGTCTTCCTTCTGCTATTGCTATGTTTGTAGAAGGCCTTCTTGTTGCTGTTCATCTCTCTCACAGGATTCAACTGTAGATGGGCTTTGGCTTTCCTAACCCCACCTTTGTACACTCAGGCAGGGTCTCTGTATTCCTCCTGGGTGATGTGATCCTGCTTCTACCTTATGTATGTTTCCTAAATATTTGACTTCTGTCAGGAACTCCTTGTATACATCTACAGACTTCATACCCACTAGGCTTGACTTCCTGAACATCAAGGACTATTCCTGAGCTTGGAGGAGGTGATCCCTAAAAAATCTCTAGCTTTCTTAGGCCCTTCTTTTTAGAACCATCTCCCATGGGATTCTTCTAGGCCAGTCCATGAGCAGGCAAAGGTCTGCTCTCCTGAAGTTCAGGCCTGTGATCCTGCTATTCGCTTTGTTCCCTCTTCTCAGGACCTTAAACTCCACCATCTAACAGTCATTGTATTTAGGCTGCACAGCCCCAAGTGCCCCAGGAGTAGCTGAATCTGAAGTTAAACTTCACTTTCCATAAACTGTTTAAAACTTAGAACTATTTGGTTTTATATCAAATAGATGTGCTCCGCGGAAAACATTTTTTGGAAGTCTTTAAGGCCCTACTTAAAGAAGGCTAATGAATGCTTTCTACTGTTTCTGTCTTTATATTGCCTCATCTGATTTCCATTCCCTATTCTTGGAAGCACAGCAACCACCACACTGATGCCCACCTCTGATAGACCACAGGTGACTTACAGGTCACATTACAGGCAACTTCTTGTAAGGAAAAAGACTTTTCCCTTGACCATCTACAACAGGTTTTACTGTAACCTCCTTCTGAATTGCCAGTATTTTCCTAGTGGCACTTGCAATTAACAAATCCTAGGAAATGCTTTTTAAACCTTGTGGGAAGATCAGGAACTACAATCTTAGACAAAAGTTTAACAGTTGCTTTTGTTTAAAGACTATCATTTTACATGTAGACAACATGGAATTTAAGTTTCATGATCTCTCTAAGGGGAATATATTCTTTTTGCAGAATCTAAAATGAGGGAATGATGCAGTTTTAGGGAAAG
>NW_010164268.1:60377-63167 GCF_000695765.1 Mesitornis unicolor
TTCTATACATAGGAAAAACTCAGCTGATTAAGGAAACAGAAAAGGTTATGTTGTTCTAAGGGCGAGCTAACACTCCATATTCTGAAATTTGCCCTCTACCTCTTGAAAAAACAAAACTTTTTGTTTTCACAAAGTATTGCTTATTTGCCCTCATGAACACGCACACTGTTGATGCATGGATGGTTTATCATTTGCCTTAACAGAATCTGAAAACTGTGCTCACGAAGGGACCCCTATGAATTGCAAAGTCACACTCAGCCTACTTTCTGGATCAACTTTGAAGGAAATAAGTTTTGACTGCACAGTGGTCGCCAGTAAATCGGTTCTCTTCGAAACACGATTTGCACCTGTTTTTACACAATAAGAACAGGAATTTTTAAATCCTAACTTTACTCTTCCAGCAATGTATTAATGCATGTTTTTCAGACTGTAATGCAATTCCTGTAAAGCCGTTCTCCCAAGTGACCCAGCAACTCAGGGTAATTCTGCAATTTCAGAGGGCTTTCTGCAATCATGGTTAGAACTCCAGGACTGGAGCTCAGTCAAAATCTATTGTATGGATTGTCAGGAGACTGATGTTGGGATCTTCAACTGGGAGAAGTCTTCAGGATTTCTACATTGCAGGCATGGAATGCCTTGGTCTTAGCTACTTAATCTGACATCCCAGCTTGTACAAGCAAGGTGAAGGTAAAATGAAAGAAATTACTTACTGCATCTAACTGCACCAACAGAGTTACTAAAGTGTATAAACACAGGTAAGCAAAATTGAAAAGACATTCCTACAAATATTAATCCACTTAGATCACAGCTAAAGTCTCTTGGCTGACACAAAATGTTAATACTTGTCTGTTAACAATTAATTAGACAGATGATGTTAGGGCACTGCTTGTACATTGATTTCCCTTCTGCATGTCAACCCATTTAATTTTTTTTTCTCAATAGCTCTGTTTTTTATTATAGGAGAGGGAGTGGCTCTTAAGTACTGTATATTTGAAACAGTTTGGCTAAAACAGAGTCATTGTTTGCTTCTGGCTTTTTAACAGTAGCCTGTGTGAATAAAGGTTTCTGGCAGTGCATTTTTTCAGTGCTTTTTGTTATTTTTCTGAAATCCAACTTTATTTATTTGTATTGTTTTCCAAGCTAATTTTGTCCTGTGTCAGTGACTGACAAGTATAAAAATAAGAGTGTTTTGCTTCTGTTTTGTTTTTGGGAAGTACACCAGTAGCTCAGAATTTAATATGCACTAGTAAAGGCTTTACGTGACATCACATAATTTTTCTATTGGCAAATCTTAGGGCTCAGTTTTCTGGTACTCTCCACTGGGAGATACAAGAACAAGAACGTTCAAAGCAGCAATAGCTTCTACACCTCTGCTGTCTATAGATGAGATGTACTACTTAAAACACTGAAAATCTTTATGTAATATTCCTATATATAGAAATATCACACCAGAGTTTTAAATTTGCACAATATAGAGCAAAAGATCTTGAATTCTCCAGTTAAATGTCTCTAAACTTAAACTGAAGCCTAATTAAATGCTACCAGGATGGCTCAAAGGATGTAACTTTGATCTTAAATTTTGTACTTTTGGAAAATAGATTCAATATAGAAAGAGTGCACTGATTATCATTTTGAAATAAGTACTAACTGAAACATATGCATAGGTATTTTAAAATAAAATAAATCTCTGGCAATTGCTTGGAATTATTTAGAGTTCTGTAACATATTAAGCAGCAATAAAGGAAGCACTACCCAGACTTAACAACAGAGATTCCGTAACAACTGACCTACTTGCTCAGGAAAGTATCACAGATTTGCAATCTTTTTCAGCCCAGATATAGAGTTTCAAAAATATTTCAGCCCCTTCTCAGTTCAGGTTTGAGGTATGGAAGGTCTTAAATACTAAAATATTCATGTCTGAATCCTTCAGTCTTTCAGTGCCATGATGCACAGGTCTTTAGCACCCAAGAAAGACTGCAGTTAGATCCTTAATAGTGATCACCTACACACACAGTGCTCAGTCTCATTTTCTCCAGCCAATTTAATTTTTGGAAACCTTGAACTGTAACTCGGGGTAAAAACAATTTAACTGAGATAGGTTCCAGGTCAAGTGATAACAAAACCATTAACAACTTATTCCATTATGACCCCTTCCTCTTTAAATTTAGGTACCATGTTTTCAAGGGCTTATTCCCTAGGGTAACTAAACTGCTTCCTACTGAACTTGGCTACCAAAAGAGCACTTAGAAGGGAAATATTTTTTCCAGGGCACTCAGTAGATTTCATGCCAAATCAGCTGATGGACTCAAGCCTGACCTGCTATAGCTGGGGTTTTGTATCGAGATTCTTCGGTACCACAGCTCCAAACTGAGAATCCTCTCGCTTTACCGAAGGACGAGGAAGCCCGACACCGAGGCGCTCGGGCCGCCTTCGCCTGAGCGACGCGCGATAGAACAATCCAGACGCCTCAGTCACCCCGGCACCGCCTGACTGTGGCGTCCGGGCCTCCGCGCTCCTCTCCTTCGCTTGGCGGGCGCCGGTGCCACAGCACGCTCCTCCTGCAGCCGGTACCAAAGTAGCGCCTGCGTGAAAGGAGGCTAGAGAACGGGGACGCTGCCATTAACAGGAACCAACCGCTTGTTCGCGCGCCCTTTTCTAGGCGGGGCGGAGGCCCCCCCCTGGCTCCCGTCCGGCCGTTTCCCCTCGCGGCCGAGTTGGGAGTGCAGCTGCTGAGGCCGGTCTGTGCAGGGAGGGGGAAGTCGCTCCCCCAGTCGGCAGGGGACGAACGGC
>NW_010164269.1:0-5643 GCF_000695765.1 Mesitornis unicolor
GGAGCGCAGACGGGGGATACCTGGGTGAAGAGAAGGCTGCTTTCCTCCGCACTGCTGATCTGCTCCGGCGAGGGTCTGGTAAGAGTTAAGGAGTGTGATGTGCTGGGTCGCTCCAAATCTGGCCCTGCGTTCCTGTAGCATATCTTAGGTTACAGCTGAAACAACTCGGGCTTTCAGAAAGTATTAGGATGTAGGTTTAACTAAGACTGTTGTTTTCAGTTTATTTACTCTAAAATGCTGCTCTGTAATGTAAGTGGGCTCCTGGGCTTGTAAAAGAGTACAGCTGGAGAGCTTAGCACAGGATCCTGCTAGCCCTGAAGAGCCTACTGAGAAAGAAAAACAATCCCCTCGACTGAGATCCAGCTATTCCAACAGATGTGCTGGTATAGAAGTGGTGTATCTAACTTATCATTTGGCCTTCGTAGCGCAGCTCATCAAATGGAAGACTTAAAACCAGCGTGCACTTGGGAAATGAAGCAGAAAAAAATCAGTTCCCACATGTTTAGCTTTTCAAGAAAATTATTGTTGGACTGCTGGTGTAAAACTGCTTTGCTGTATTTTCTGTAGCTGAATGTGGAGAATGCTCTGTGTTTATCAAATAGGTGTGACTGCCGATATATACCTGCCTAATGTCTCCGGGCATTCTTGCTGCATGCTTAGCTTATTTAAAATAGAGTAGTTGTAAAACTCTGTTAGTGCTCCTATTAAAACAGGAGGAAAATCTGCTATTATTAGTAACAGATTCTTTAAAGATGTTCAAACATAGCTTTCAAATTTGGACAGAAAACAAAAAAATCTGCTTCTAAACAGATAGTCAAGTGGTTTCTTAACCTCTTGTGTAATGCTGATATAGTCAGGATGATGGTAGGCATTGCTGGAGCTGTGTCCTAAAGAGTATTGCTTTTGTATCCCTTTACAGCTGTAATAATGTAAATGTTAATCCCACAGCATGATGAAGTAAAAACCTGTAGAACTTTCAATGTGAGTAACTCCTTTTACATCCAGAAAGAGATATATTTTGTTTAGATCCCTCTCTGTATGCAGGATTAGAGCTATTTTGGATCAGAATATTTGCAGTTACAAAAACTGAAATGTCTTTCATATGGTAATGGAAAGTCCACAAGTTGCATAAATAAGACTTAGTGTGATTACAGTGTAGCGGTTGTTAGCAATGTTTGTTTTGTTTGGGGTGTTTTTTTTAACAGCTTTCCATGCTCTTAAACTGTGCTGAGTTCAGGAAATGAACTCATGGTTGTCTTAGGTTCGGGACGGGACAGCTTCTCAGCCTCTCAGGTGGTGGAGAGGAGTGGGAAAGCTAGCTGGCTTTTGTAACACATGCTGCAACATGGAGAAGGGAAGATTTTCCTTCTGAAAAGTCTCTTCTGCTACATAATTAACTACTACTGCATGGTAAAAGTACTTAGTTTGATCAGAATCTGCTTGTTAACAGGGACACATTATTATAGAATGGTTTGGGTTGGAAGGGACCTTAAACATGATCCAGTCCAACACCCCTGCCATGGGCAGGGACACCTCCCACCAGACCAGGTTGCTCAAAGCCCTGTCCAACCTGGCCTTGAACACTTCCAGGGAAGAGCCATCCCCAGCTTCCCTGGGCAACCTGTGCCAGTGTCTCACCACCCTCACAATAAAGAATTTCTTCCTAATATCCAATCTAAATTTACCCTCTTTTAAACCATTACCTCATGCCCTAGATGCCCATGTAAAAAGTCCCTCTCCAGCTTTCTTGTAAGCCCTCTTCAGAAATTGGAAGGTTGTTATAAGGTCTTCCTGGAGCCTTCTCTTTTCCAGGCTGAACAGCCCCAGCTCTCTCAGCCTGTCTTCATATGAGAGGTGCTCCAGCCCTCTGGTCATCTTTGTGGCCCTCCTCTGGACTCGCTCCAACAGCTCCATGTCTTGTTATGCTGGGAGCCCCAGAGCTGGACACAGTGCTCCAGGTGGGAGTTGAGAAGATGGGTGTTTTATAGACTGTGCAGAAAGTGAACTGACTATAATGGCATTTCTCAAAAATAGGAGCTAAAGTGTGCCAATCCTCAAAAGTGAAGGAGTTGCATTAATAAGTATATTATCTAAATTGGTGTGCTGGTAAAATAAGAGTTAGATAATCTTCTTGAAATGGAATATATACTTTAAAAATATACTTTCAATACTTGAAAAAGAAGTGGAAAGGACAGGGAAAGTTTGTTCTAGTAGAGGTCTGTATTTTGTATAGTGAAAGCTTTTCAGGGAAGACCTAGTGGTTAACAGCTGAAATGGGAAAGCAAGAATCAGGGTGTTGAGAGAAACCAAGCACCACATATGAACACATAGGAGGAAGAGCTGGAGAATTTGAAAAATGTCTAGCTCAGAGCCAAATGAAGATCAACAACCATAAAACATTAAAAAGCTGCTTGACTTGCTAAAGACCTCTGCAATGATAGATAACTAGACATCTCCCATAAAACCCAGTACCAAACACCAGGCACCACCTGTTACTCCTGTGAGCACCGAGAAAAAGTTAAGATGCAAAGAATTTTGGTGATGCGAAGGAGGAGAAAACCCTCCCTAAGAGTGGCTGTGCACTGGCTGACACAGCAAACGAGGTTTGGAGGGGATTTACTGAGTATACAGATTGGGACCGTGTAACCAATTTGCCACAGTAAAAAACTTTAGAGTCTTAAGGGACTATAAGTCCATTATAATATTTCATCTGGAAGGAGACGTAATGGGTAGCGCTGGGATTGTTAAATGTTGCTTATTTCAAGAATGCACCACTTTTCAAATCCAACTGTTTTAGATGAACTTTTGACATGAAAAGGTGTTTTTCTTACTTCAGACAGTGTGTTCATCTCAGAGCCCTGCCCCTTTGAATCTGACAGGTCTGCGAGGTCCAGAAAACCTGCACTGCTTCGTCTGGCTGAGTGCTGTGAGACTGCAGCTGAAAGGCTTTAGATAACTTTGAAATGAAACTTGAGTTTTGTCCTACCTTAAAATGAAAAATGTAGTCTTACAACCAGCTTAGTTTTAATTTAGTGCAAGGTACCGATTTTTGGGATATTTTTACATGGTTAAAACAACCCTCAACACTTAGCTGTCATCTTCTACAGATCTATAAATTATCTGTAGTAATATACTAGGTTATACTAAATTTCCACTACATCATTCCCTCTTGAATTTGCACTTCTATCATTCTCAATTGCAGGCGTTGTGAGTCCAGATGGGATTTGTTGAACCAATGTTTTTTTAAGTCTGCTTTTTTTTTAAAAGAAACTTTAAAGCAAAGAAAAATTCTTTCAGTTGCAGCCAAAGGAACAGGTGAACTTAATCCAAGTCTACAAAGAACACGCTAGTTAGGGAACACCAAATCCTACATAGTTTCAGTGTGGTACAGCATTACTTTATTTCCTGAAGGACTTGCAATGCAGATGGCAGATGTCTGCTGGGTGAGCTGTGTTCATTGTTAGCTCCACAAATAATAGAGGGATTACTCCATAAAACTGTCACCAAGTAACGTTTTCTCTGCAGACTGTGGTACTTCCCAGATATGACACTCTTCCAAGCTGCTGTTTTGAACTGCGTGGCTAAAGTGCTTTTGGAGCAGTTACTGTTATCAAGTGTGCAGTAATTAAAGGTAATTCTCGGTTTCTTTCCTTAGCAGTCCAACTGACATAATTTCTGAATAGATGTTAATGTTTAAATACCGTGTGTCCAGCTAGAGACGTGGATGCCTCAGTGTGATATATTACATGTGTAGGTTAACACTTTCTAATTGTATTTAATCTTCTGTGAGTAGGACTGTCTATTATTTACTACCCCATTATTCAGAATACCTGTCCACTGCTTCAAAGCCTTCACATGTAAATTGGAATAAGTCTGAAAACCCTACACTATTGGAGAATACCAAATCCTAAAGCATTCTGAGGGATGCGGCAAAAATAAGCTTCCGGCATTGAAATAATTCAGAATTCTCAAAGACTGTCTTAAAAGTTTCTTGTTTTTAGATTTTTTTCTTGATGAACAGGTAGTTTGATTTCCCACATCCCCATGTTAGTAAAATCTTGCTGTGCTTTTACTTGTTGCACTTTAACTGGGTTATTTCTGCATCCTCTAAAGCAGAGATTTTCAGTTAACTCTTTCCTTGGGGCATTATTACATCTCTCAGTAAGTTCCCAGACACTGCCTTTGTGGCGGAGGAGACAAAATACAGCAGAGACATAAGAATATAATCTGCAGGTGAAGTTTTGCTGTCAGTGGCGTTGCAGTCATTTGTATAGAGCGTGACACAAATGAGGTACCATGGTACGTAATTTCTAGTATCATGAGTGAAACAGAACGCAGACAACATTCGACTTGTCAAGTGACATCAACCATCTTACATTTGTTTGAAGCCAGAAAAGCTACTAAACCCAAATGTGCAACCCTGCTTATGTTCTAGAGGATTGGTTTGAGTCCCAGTTCTTAGCTGTGATTGAATGAAATACTTATTCAGATGGCAAACTTGAGCCTGCAGAGCAGTCTTGCTTGCTTTAATGCAGCACTGAAAGAGCTTGAAGGTAAGCAGGTGCTTCCATTGCCTTGCTCAAAGACCCCATGAAAATGGACAGACCTCAATAGTTTCTCAAGGCTTAGGAAGAAGGAAAGAATGAGCTCAATCTGTTAAAATTTTTATGGCCTGAAATTTTTCATGAATAGCCTGTTCAACAGGAGAACAAAGGCAGAATTCTGTGTTGTGATACTGATGATGATCTTTGGCTTTTCTTTGAATTTACTGGTTTCCAAAGAGTCTTTCTGAAGATTGTGGTTAAACTGAGAGACATGCAGTTAGATACTACATCTACTGGGGAAAAAAAACAGACATTTTATCTTTGATCATATTAAATGGAGGCTGCTGTACTGTCTGGAACAAAAGTTATAATTCCCATGGTGGTGTTCATGAGAGGCACCATTCCACTGAAGGTCCTGAGTGTGTGTGTGTTTGTGCTGGGGTTGCCCAGCTTCTGCGGGTGCGAGTCAGCTTGCATCTCTGTCTGGCATGTATGCCTTGCGTGTAAATGCATGGTTTCCTTTATAGAGGGATTTGAAACAGCTACTAAAAATTATGTCATGTTATCTCTGTTGCTGCACGCTGCAGATGTCCTGGGTTTAAAGCAAAAGGTTGGTGCTTCTGTCTTCCCGAAGGGCTGGATATTTGAAGTATCTGCATGCGTTATTTTCAATTACAGTGGTAGTCTGGGGAACTGTAACGTTGAGCAGTGCACAGCAGTCTCAAGTGATGATACGGATGTGTCAAACTCACTAAGAAACAGAAATGTAACAGCATCCCTGCGCAGCCTACCTCTTCTATGAGTGTGAATGTGAAAACAACCAGCCAGAAATTCCTAAAATGCTGCCAGATGCCTCGAGAGGGGCTTTCTCTGCCTTGATGTCCAGCGTTTGCTCTGTCCACTCCAGCAGGCTTTGAACCTGCTTTGCGTGCAAGCGAAAACCAGACTGTTCACACACAGAGATATTTCACATAACCAATGCAGCTCTTCAGACTGAAACAAAGTTTAGGCAGCCACATGAATTTGCTCTCTATGTTCAGCAGAAAGTCCTCCGTGGGCTCAGCGTGCCCGGGCCAGGGGAGGGGGTACCCAGCAGGAA
>NW_010164269.1:5674-6599 GCF_000695765.1 Mesitornis unicolor
AATTGGAACCTGGAAAAAATACGCTCGTCAAGCAGCATATTCTCCTATTCTGAGCGGTTGTCTAAATGAAAGTGACTTCCCAGGGCATCTGGTGCTGCACATGATCTAGAACAAATAGGAGAGGATTAATTTCTGTTTCAGAAGTGAAGGATTTAGCTATGTCTAGGGGAGATGCTGTGCGGCGGGGGGGGCTGCTGGGGCCAGCATTCCACTCTGCAAAGCACTTTCTGCGCAGAATTAGCATTCAGGCAATTAAATAGCTCAGCTGGCCGGACAGGCTTAGCTCCCACCACTCAGCAAAGGTATCTGGGGAAGAAAATGAGTTAGAAACCTCCTCGCTTATCTGTCTTAATCTGTATGTTATGTCTTTCTGCAGAGTTCAGTGTCTGTAATGCAGGCCTTGCAATTTGGACATGGAATGTTGATTAAATTCAGTAACAAAAAGTGAAAGTTAACAAAAATGTGAAGTTAACCAAAGCAGTTGTAATTAACTAGTTCTGGTTTTTAAGCAAGTGTTGAGTTATTCTTCTAAATAGTACATAATTAGGGTTCTTTCTTCCTCCTTCTCCTTTCTCCTCCTCCCACTTCCCCATGTAGCTTAGGAAACAAATTGTGTGATGTTTGACCTTTTGTGTTATTTATCAAAATAAGAATCTCCAGCTTATTTTCAAAGCCTATTAAAACACGATTATAGTTAACACAGGGGAAATTGACTGCTGTGAGCACCTCAAACAAGTTCTGATTTTGAGCCAAGCTCCTCAGTCACCTTTGCACTGTTAATAGTTTTCACTTATTTACATTTTGCTTGAAAAAGACAAGACATTAGAAGAAAATCTTTAATATCTTTTGTTTACAGCAAAGTGCATTTCTGAACTGCCTTTGGAATACGAAGCACTCAGAAGCATGAGCTTCTCAATCAGCAGGA